>NW_021701712.1:3772-5932 GCF_005190385.1 Monodon monoceros
GTGAGCGTACGTGTTAGGGTACGGGTTAGTGTTAGCGTATGGGCTAGAATTAGGTTACGGGTGAGGGTAAGGCTTCGGGTAACGGTTAGGGTTACAGTTAGGGTTAGGGTTAGGGTTAGAGGACGGGCATGGTTTAGGGTACAGTTTAGGGTACGACAACGGTTTAGGGTGACAGTAAGTGTTATGGTACGGGTTAGTGTTAGCGTACAGTTTAGGATTAGGGGACGGGTTAGGGTAAGGCTTTGAGTAAGGGTTAGGGTTAGGGTTAGGGTTAGGGTTAGGAGACAGGGACGGTGTAGGGTACAGGTTACGTATGACAACGGTTTAGGTTTAGCTTACGTGTTAGGGTACGGGTTAGTGTTAGTGTACGGGTTACGATTAGGAGACGGGCTAGGAAAAGGCTTCGGATAAGGGTTAGGGATAGGATTCAGGTTAGGATTAGGTTTAGGGAACGGGGATGGTTAAGGGTACAGGTTAGGGTACGACAACGGTTAAGGGTTAGCGTACGTGTTAGAGTTCGGGTTAGTGTTAGCGTACGGGTTAGGATTAGGGGACGGGTTAGGATAAGGCTTCAGGTAAGGGTTAGTGTTAGGGTTAGGGTTAGGGGACGGGGACGGGGACGGTATAGGATGCAGGTTAGTGTACGACAACGGTTTAGGGTGATCGTACGTGTTAGGGTACGGGATACTGTTAGGTTATGGGTTAGGATTAGGGGACGGGTTAGAGTAAGGCTTTGGGTAAGGGTTACGGTTAGGGTTAGGGGACGGGGACGGTTTAGGTTAGAGGTTAGGGTACGACAGCTGTTTAGGGTGAGCATACGTGTTAGAGTATGGGTTAGTGTTAGCGTACGGGTTAGGATTAGGGGACGGGTTAGGGTAAGGCTTCGGGTAAGGGTTAGGGTTAAGGTTAGGGGACGGGGACGGGGACGGTTTAGGGTACATTTTAGGGTACGACAATGGTTTACGGTGAGTGTACGTGTTAGGGTACGGGTTAGTGTTAGCGTACGGGTTAGGATTAGGGGGCGGGTTATGGTAAGGCTTCGGGTAGGGGTTAGGGTTAGGGTTAGCGTTAGGGTTAGGGTTAGGGGATGGGGACTGTTTAGGGTACAGGTTAGGGTACGACAATGCTTTAGGGTGAGCGTACGTGTTAGGGTACGGGTTAGTTTTAGCGTACGGGTTAGGATTAGGGGACGAGTTAGGGTAAGGCTTCGGGTAAGGGTTAGGGTTAGGGTTAGGGGACGGGGACGGGGACGGGGACGGTGTAGGGTAAAGGTTAGTGTACAACAACGGTTTAGTGTGAGCGTACGTGTTAGGGTACGGGTTAGTGTTACCGTACGGGTTAGGATTAGGGGACGGGTTAGGGTAAGGCTTCGGATAAGGGTTAGGGTTAGGGTTAGGGTTAGGGTTAGGAGACGGGGACGGTGTAGGGTACAGGTTACGTATGACAACGGTTTAGGTTTAGCTTACGTGTTAGGGTACGGGTTAGTGTTAATGTATGGGTTACGATTAGGAGACGGGCTAGGAAAAGGCTTCGGATAAGGGTTAGGAATAGGAGTCAGGTTAGGATTAGGGTTAGGGAATGGGGATGGTTAAGTATACAGGTTAGGGTACGACAATGGTTAAGGGTTAGCATACGTTTTAGGGTTCGGGCTAGTGTTCATGTACGGATTAGGATTAGGGGACAGGTTAGCGTAAGGCTCCGTATAAGGGTTAGGTTTAGGGTTTGGGAACGGGGACGGTTTAGGGTACAGGTTATGGTACGACAACTGTTTAGATTTAGCATACATGTTAGGGTACGGGTTAGTGTTAGTGTACGGGTTAGGATTAGGGGACGGGTTGAGAAAGGCTTCGAGTAAGGGTTAGGGCTGGGTTAGGGTTAGGTTTAGGGGACGGGGACGGTTTAGGGTACAGGTTAGGGTACGACAACGGTTTAGGGTGAGCGTACGTGTTAGGGTATGGGTTAGTGTTAGCGTACGGGTTAGGATTAGGGGACGTGTTAGGGTAAGGCTTTCCGTAAGGGTTAGGGTTAGGGTTAGGGTTAGGGTTAGGGGACGGGGACGGGGACGGTTTAGGGTACAGGTTAGGGTATGACAACGGTTTAGGGTGAGCGAACGTTTTAGGGTACGGGTTAGGATTAGGGGACGGGTTAGGGTAAGGCTTC
>NW_021701712.1:6032-6634 GCF_005190385.1 Monodon monoceros
CGGTTAGGGTTAGGGTTAGGGGACGGGGACGGGGACGGTTTAGGGTACAGGTTAGGGTACGACAACGGTTTAGGGTGAGCGTACGTGTTAGGGTATGGGTTAGTGTTAGCGTAAGGGTTAGGATCAGGGGACGGGTTAGGGTAAGGCTTCGGGTAAGGGTTAGGGTTAGGTTAGTGTTAGGGGACGGGGACGGTTTAGGGTACAGGTTAGGATACGACAACGGTTTACGGTGAGCGTACGTGTTAGGGTTAGGGTTAGGGTTAGGGTTAGCTTTAGGGGACAGGGACGGGGACGGTTTAGGTTACAGGTTAGGGTACGACAACTGTTTAGGGTCAGCGTACATGTTAGGGTCCGGGTTAGTGTTAGCGTACGGGTTAGGATTAGGGGACGGGTTAGGGTAAGGCTTCGGGTAAGGGTTAGGTTTAGTGTTAGGGTTAGGGGACGGGGACGTGGACGGTTTAGGGTACAGGTTAGGGTACGACAACGGATTAGGGTCAGCATATGTGTTAGGGTACGTGTTAGTGTTAGCGTACAGGTTAGGATTGGGGGACGGGTTAGGGTAAGGCTTCGGGGAAGGGTTAGGGTTAGGGTTAGGGTTAGGG
>NW_021701713.1:0-1469 GCF_005190385.1 Monodon monoceros
AAATTCTTAGAAATGCACAACCTGCCAAAACTAAATCAAGAAGAAAGAGAAAATATGAACAGACCAATCACAAGCAATGAAATTGAAACTGTGATTAAAAGTCTTCCAACAGACAAAAGCCCACGACCAGATGGCTTCACAGGCGAATTCTATCAAACATTTAGGGAAGAGCTAACACCTATCCTTCTCAAACTCTTCCAAAATATAGCAGAGGGAGGAACACTCCCAAACTCATTCTATGAGGCCACCATCACCTTGATACCAAAACCAGACAAGGATGTCACAAATAAAGAAAACTACAGGCCAATATCACTGTTGAGCATAGATGCAAAAATCCTCAACAAAATACTAGCAAACAAAATCCAACAGCACATTAAAAGGATCATACACCATGATCAAGTGGGGTTTATTCCAGGAATGCAAGGATCCTTCAATATACGAAAATCAATCAACGTGATAAACCTTATTAACAAACTGAAGGAGAAAAACCATATGATCATCTCAATAGATGCAGGGAAACCTTTCGACAAAGTTCAACACCCATTTATGATAAAAACCCTGCAGAAAGTAGGCATAGACGGAACTTTCCTCAACCTAATGAAGGCCATATATGACAAAGCCACAGCCAACATCGTCCTCAATAGTGAAAAACTGAAAGCATTTCCACTAAGATTAGGAACAAGACAAGGTTGCCCACTCTCAACAGTCTTATTCAACATAGTTTTGGGAGTTTTAGCCACAGCAATCAGAGAAGAAAAGGAAATAAAAGGAATCCAAATCGGAAAAGAAGTAAAGCTGTCACTGTTTGCAGATGACATGATACTATACATAGAGAATCCTAAAGATGCTACTAGAAAACTACTAGAGCTAATCAATGAATTTGGTAAAGTAGCAGGATACAAAATTAATGCACAGAAATCTCTGGCATTCCTATACTCTCATGATGAAAAATCTGAAAACACTCCCATTTACCATTGCAACAAAAAGAATAAAAGATCTAGGAATAAACCTACCTAAGGAGACAAAAGACCTGTATGCAGAAAATTATAAGACACTGATGAAACAAATTAAAGATGATACAAACAGGTGGAGCGATATACCATGTTTTTGGATTGGAAGAATCAACACTGTGAAAATGACTCTACTACCCAAAGCAATCTACAGATTCAATGCAATCCCTATCAAACTACCACTGGCATTTTTCACAGAACTAGAAAAAAATATTTCACAATTTGTATGGAAACACAAAAGAGCCCGAATAGCCAAAGCAATCTGGAGAACGTAAAACGGAGCTGAAGGAATCAGGCTCCCTGACTTCAGGCTATACTACAAAGCTACAGTAATCAAGACAGTATGGTGCTGGCACAAAAACAGAAAGATAGACCAATGGAAAAGGATAGAAAGCCCAGAGGTAAACCCACGCACACATGGTCACCTTATCTTTGATAAAGGAGGCAGGAATGTACAGT
>NW_021701714.1:0-4270 GCF_005190385.1 Monodon monoceros
TTCCTTCCATCCTTTAGACAACGAATCATCCCAAATTGAGGAGGTGGACTTTGAGAGCAAGATTTATGATTTTTTTCCCCTTTAACAATTTTTGTGAGGGTGTATGTGTATGCTTCTGTGTAAGATTTTGTCTGTATAGCTTTGTTTCCAACATTTGTCCTAAGGTTCTATCCGTCCCTTTCTTTTTTCTAAATAATTATTTTCTAATTCAATAACTTTATTATACTTTACAGTATTTTATTTTACTGTATCTTCTTTCTTTCTGCCTTTTTTCCTTCCTTCCTTCCTTCCTTCCTTCCTCCCTCCCTCCATCCCTCCTTTCTTTCCTTCTTGCATTCTTTCCTTCTTTTCTTTTTGTTTCTTTCTTTCTTCCTTCCTTCTTTCCTTCCTTCCCTCCTTTCTTTCTTTCTTTCTTTCTTTCTTCCTACTTCTACTAATTCTCTCTACTTTTTCTCCCTTTTACTCTGAGCTGTGTGGATGAAAGGTTCTTGGTGCTCCAGTCAGGAGTCAGAGCTCTGCCTCTGAGGTGGGAGAGCCAAATTTAGGACACTGGTCAACAAGAGACCTCCCAGCTCCACATAATATTAAATGGCGGAAATCTCCCAGAGATCTCCATCTTAACACCAGCACCCAGCTTCACTCAACGACCAGCAAGCCACAGTGCCGGACAAACTATGCCAAGCAACTAGAAAAACAGGAACACAACCCCATCCATTAGCAGAGAGGCTGACTAAAATCATAATAAATCCACAGACACCCCAAAACACACCAACAGATGTGGACCTGCCCACTAGAGAGACAAGATCCAGCCTCATCCACCACAACACAGGCACTAGTCCCCTCCACCAGGAAGCCTACACAACACACAGAACCAACCTTAGCCACTGGAGACAGACATCAAAAACAACGGGAACAACGAACCTGCAGCCTCCAAAAAGGAGATCCCAAACACAGTAAGATAAGCAAAATGAGAAGAGAGAAAAACACACAGCAGATGAAGGAACAAGATAAAAATGCACCAGACCTAACAAATGAAGAGGAAATAGGCAGTCTACCTGAAAAAGAATTCAGAATAATGATAGTAAGGATGATCCAAAATCTTGGAAATAGAATAGACAAAATGCAAGAAACATTTAACAAGGACCTAGAAGAAATAAAGATGAAACAAGCAATGATGAACAACACAATAAATGAAATTAAAAGTACTCTACATGGGATCAATAGCAGAATAACTGAGGCAGAAGAACGGATAAGTGACCTGGAAGATAAAATAGTGGAAATAACTACTGCAGAGCAGAATAAAGAAAAAAGAATGAAAAGAACTGAGGACAGTCTCAGAGACCTCTGGGACAACATTAAACACACCAAGATTCGAATTATAGGGTTTCCAGAAGAAGAAGAGAAAAAGAAAGGGACTGAGAAAATATTTGAAGAGATAATAGTTAAAAACTTCCCTAATATGGGAAATGAAATAGTTAATCAAGTCCAGGAAGCACAGAGAGTCCCATACAGGATAAATCCAAGGAGAAATATGCCAAGACACATATTAATCAAATTTTCAAAAATTAAATACAAAGAAAGCATATTAAAAGCAGCAAGGGAAAAATAACACACAAGGGAATCACCATAAGTTTAACAGCTGATCTCTCAGCAGAAACTCTGCAAGCCAGAAGGGAGTGGCAGGACATACTGAAAGTGATGAAGGAGAAAAACCTGCAACCAAGATTACTCTACCCAGCAAGGATCTCATTCAGATTTGATGGAGAAATTAAAACCTTTACAGACAAGCAAAGCTGAGAGAGTTCAGCACCACCAAACCAGCTTTAAAACAAAGGCTAAAGGAAGTTCTCTAGACAAGAAACACAAGAGAAGGAAAAGACCTACTATAATGAACCCAAAACAATTAAGAAAAGGGGAATAGGAACATACATATAGATAATTACCTTAAATGTAAATGGACTAAATGCTCCCAAAAAAAGACACAGATTGGCTGAATGGATAAAAAAACAAGATCCTTATATATGTTGTCTACAAGAGACCCACTTCAGACCTAGACACACATACAGACTGAAAGTAAGGGGATGGAAAAAGATATTCCATGCAAATGGAAACCAAAAGAAAGCTGGAGTAGCAATTCTCATATCAGACAAAATAGACTTTAAAATAAAGACTATTAGAAGAGACAAAGAAGGACACTACATAATGATCAAGGGATCAATCCAAGAAGAAGATATAACAATTGTAAATATTTATGCACCCAACATAAGAGCACCTCAATACATAAGGCAAATACTAGCAGCCATAGAAGGGGAAATCGACAGTAACACATTCATAAGAGGGGGATTTAACACACCATTTTCACCAATGGACAGATCATCCAAAATGAAAATAAATAAGGAAACACAAGCTTTAAATTATACATTAAACAAGATGGACTTAATTGATATTTATAGGACACTCCATCCAAAAACAACAGAATACACATTTTTTTCAAGTGCTCATGGAACATTCTCCAGGATAGATCATATCTTGGGACACAAATCAAGCCTTGTTAAATTTAAGAAATTTGAAATTGTATCAAGTATCTTTTCCGACCACAGCGCCATGAGACTAGATGTCAATTACAGGAAAAGATCTCTAAAAAATACAAACACATGGAGGCTAAACAATACACTACTTAATAATGAAGTGATCACAGAAGAAATCAAAGTGGAAATAAAAAAATACCAAGAAACAAATGACAATGGAGACACAACGACCCAAAACCTATGGGATGCAGCAAAAGCAGTTCTAAGAGGGCAGTTTATAACAATACACACCCACCTTAAGAAGCAGGAAACAGCTTGAATAAAAAACCTAACCTTGCACCACAAGCAATCAGAGAATTAAGAACAAAAAAACCCCAAAGTTAGCAGAAGGAAAGAAATCATCAAAATCAGATCAGAAATAAATGAAAAAGAAATGAAGGAAACAATAGCAAAGATCAATAAAACCAGAACCTGGTTCTATGAGAAGATAAACAAAATAGGTAAACCATTAGCCAGACTCATCAAGAAAAAAAGGGAGAATAATCAAATAAATAGAATTAGAAATGAAAAAGGAGAAATGACAACTGACGCTGCAGAAATAAGAAAGATCATGAGAGATTACTACAAGCAACTCTATGCCAATAAAATGGACAATCTGGAAGAAATTGACAAATTCTTAGAAATGCACAAACTGCCAAGACTGAATCAGGAAGAAATAGAAAATATGAACAGACCAATGACAAGCACTGAAATTGAAACTGTGATTAAAAATCTTCCAACAAACAAAAGCCCAGGACCAGATGGCTTCACAGGTGAATTCTATCAAACATTTAGAGAAGAGCTAAAACCTATCTGTCTCAAACTCTTCCAAAATATAGCAGAGGGAGGAACACTCCCAAATTCCTTCTACGAGGCCACCATCACCTTGATACCTACACCAGACAATGATGTCACAAAGAAAGAAAACTACAGGCCAGTATCACTGATGAACAGAGATGCAAAAATCCTCAACAAAATACTAGCAAACAGAATCCAACAGCACATTAAAAGGATCATAGACCATGATCAAGTGGGGTTGATTCCTGGAATGCAAGGATTCTTCAATATATGCACATCAATCAATGTGATAAACCTTATTAACAAATTGAAAGAGGCAAACCATATGATCATCTCAGTAGATGCAGGGAAACCTTTTGAGAAAATTCAACACCGATTTATTGTAAAAACCCTGCAGAAAGTAGGCATACAGGGAACTTTCCTCAACATAATAAAGGCCATATATGACAAGCCCACAGCCAACATCATCCTCAATTGTGAAAAACTGAAAGCATTTCCACTAAGATCAGGAACAAGACAAGGTTGTCCACTCTCACCACTCTTATTCAACATAGTTTTCAAAGTTTTAGCCACAGCAATCAGAGAAGAAAAGGAAATAAAAGGAATACAAATCGGAAAAGAAGAAGTAAAGCTGTCACTGTTTGCAGATGACATGTTACTATACATAGAGAATCCTAAAAATGCTACCAGAAAACTACTAGAGCTAATCATGAATTTGGTAAAGTAGCAGGATACAAAATTAATGCACAGATATCTCTGGCATTCCTATACACTAATGATGAAAAATCTGAAAGGGAAATCAAGAAAACACTCCCATTTACCATTGCAACAAAAAGAATAATGTATCTAAGAATAAAACTACCTAAGGAGACAAAAGACCTGTATGCAGGAAATTATAAGACACG
>NW_021701715.1:0-22450 GCF_005190385.1 Monodon monoceros
TTAAGGAAATATTTCTTAATGTGAACCATTTTTAAAGTCTTTATTGAATTTGTTACAATACTCCTTCTGTTTTATGTTTGGGTTTTTTTGGCCCCAAAGCTTATGGGATCTTAGCTGTCTGACCAGGGATCAAACCTGCATGCTCTGCATTGGAAGGTGACGTCTTAATCACTGGACTACCAGGGAAGTCCCCATGATTTAGCCTTGGTAATCATATTTCTAGAAATTTATCCATGCATTTTAGGTTTTCTGATTTGCTTGCATATAAAGGTTCATAGAAGTCTCTTATGATTTCTTTGATATTCATTTTAATGTCTCTTTTTGATTATCAATGTCATTTATTTGAGTGTTCTCTCATTTTTCTTAGTCTCATAAAAGTTTTGCAATTTTCAAAAGGCTTTTCAATCAAAAATCTTGCTCTTAGTTATGTTGATCTTTTCTGTTAATTTTCTGGGCTATATTTTACTTGTTTATGCTTTGATCTTTGTCATTTCCTTTTTTCAGCTAACTTTGAACTTAGTTTGTTTTTCTTTTCTTGGTTCCTTGACATGTACTGTTACTTTGATTATTTGAGAGCTTACGTTTTACATAATGTATGTATTTATCACTTTAAGCTTCCCTGTTAGAACTGCTTTTGCAGCATCCCATCCGTTTTGGTACACAGTGCTTCCATTTTCATTTGTTTTGAGATTTCACACATTTAAAAACATTACTTCTTTGACCTATTTCTTGATCATAAATGTTTTTTTAAAATTTTCACATATTTGTTAATTTTTCAGCTTTCCTCTTGTTGATTCTAGTTTTATGCCTTTATTGTCAGAAAAGATACTTGGTATAATTTCAAACTTCTTAAATTTGCTAAGACTTGTTTTGTGTTCTGTCATATGATCTGTCCTGGAGAATGTTCTGTGAACATTTGAGAAAAATAATATATATTTTGCTTTGGTTAATGGAATGTTTCATATACACACACACACAATTCTGTTAGGTCACTTTAGTCAAAAGTACATTTCAAATTCTATGTTTTCTAGTTGATTATTTTCTCTGGGTGACCTATCCATTGCTGAAAGTGGGGTATTGAAATGTCCTACTCTTCTTGTGTTGTCTACTTCTCTCTTCAGCTCTTTTAATATTTGCTTACTATACTTAGCTGTTCCAATGTTGTGTGCTTATATATTTATTATTACTGTATCTTCTTGATAAATTTACACCTTTGTCATTATCTAATGACCTTCTTTGTCTCTAGTTACCATTCTTCACAGCTGGGGAAATGGAGCACTTACTCTCACACTCCCTTTCACTTATTGGAGAGATAATCAGCTAGTTTAGTTCTAAGCTGTGCCATCTTTGGGGAAGGGTGACCTTGGGAAAGTAAACCTGTTCCTTTTATGCACTCACTTTCATCTAAACTCGTTTTTACTCCCTCAGAGTGCTGGAATTTCTCCTCTGGAAAACTGGACTTCCACAATGGCTTTCTTGTCTATGAACGTCTGCCCAATTTAGATGTGCCCAGGCCACAGCCATGGGGTTATAGGGCTGAATCACAGCTCCTGCCATTTCCACAGTCTGTACTGAAGTCCATCTGCCAGTTGTCAGATCCACAGGTGAGCAAGACTCCTCCCAGTTCCCTTGGTGTATGGTGCTATATCTTACTACTCCCACAGCAGCACTGTTGTTCATGAATGAATGTGAGATGTTATAGAATGGAGGTACAAAAACAATGAAGATCTTATTCCATTATGATACTGATATCTTGAAAAGACAGTTCCCTCAAAATATAGGGCCAGGAAAAATGGTTGTCTACATGTGAAAAAATGAAGTTGGAGCCTTATCTAGCAAGATGTAAAAAAATTAACTCTAAATGGATCAAAGGCCTAAAATCATAAAATTCCTAGGTGAAAACATAGGGCAAAAGCTTCATGACATAGAATTTGGTAAAGGTTTCTTGGATATGAAAAGAAAAACACAGGCAACAAAGAAAAAAGTAGACAAATTGACTTCATAAAAATTTTAGAAATGTGTGCATTAAAATAATAACAGAGTAAAAAGGCAACTCACAGAATGGGAGGAAACACTTGAAATCATATATAACAGATTAATATCCAGAATGTATAGAAAACTAAAACTCAACAACAAAACAATGAACCTGATTCAAAACTGGACAAAAACTTGAATAGACATTTCTCCAAAGAAGATATACAAATTGCAATAAGCACATAAGAGATGTTCAACATCAGTAATAATTAGGCAAGTGCAAATCAAAACTACAGTGAGATACCCCCTAACACCCTTTAGGATGGCTACTATCTTAAAAACAGAAAATGACAAGTGTTGGCAATGAAGTGGAGAATTTGGAACTCTTGCACACCCTCATAAAAAAGAGTATAACCATTCCTCAAAAATTAAAAATAGAATTACACTCAACAGAATTGATAGCATTGTCTCAACGAGATATTGTACACCCATGTTCATAGCAGCATTATTCATAATAATGAAAACAGATAAGTTTTCTAAGTGTCCACTGATGGATAAACAAAATATATGTACATACAATAGAATATTTTTAGACTTATAAAAGAAGGAAATTCTGAAATATGGTAAAAGTATAATTCTTGAAGACAATATGCTAAGTGAAATAAGCCTGTCATATAAGACAAATATAACACAATTCCAAGTATATGAGATACTTAATCAAAATCATAAAGACAGAAAGTAAAAATGTGGTCATCAGGGGATGGGGGTAGGGATGCATGGGAAATTATTATTATTATTTTAACATCATTACTGGAGTATAATTGCTTTACAATGGTGTGTTAGTCTCTGCTTTATACCAAAGTGAATCATTTATACATATACTTATGTTTCCATATCTCTTCCCTCTTGCACCTCACTCCCTTCCACCCTACTTTACCCACCCCTCTAGGTGGTTACAAAGCACTGAGCTGATCTCCCTGTGCTATAAGGCTGTTTCCCACTATCTATCTCTTTAACGTTTGGTAGTGTATATATGTCCATGCCACTCTCTCACTTTGTCAGAGCTGACCCTTTACCTACCAATATCCTCAACCCCATTCTCTAGTATGTCTGTATCTTTATTCTGGTCTTCCCCTAGGTTCTTCATGATGGTTTTTTTTCCCTTTTTCCTTAGATTCCATAAATATGTGTTAGCATGTAGTATTTGTTTTTGTCTTTCTGACTTACTTCACTCTGTTTGACACACTCTAGGTCCATCCACCTTACTACAAATAACTCAATTTCATTTCTTTTTATGGCTGAGTAATATTCCATTGTGTATATGGGTCACATCTTCTATATCCATTCATCTGTTGATGGACACTTAGGTTGGTTCCATGTCCTGGTTATTGTAAATAGAGCTGCACTGAACATTTTGGTACATGACTCTTTGAATTATGGTTTTCTCAGGGTATATGCCTAGTAGTGGGATTGCTGGGTCGTATGGTAGTCCGTTTTTAGTTTATTAAGGAACCTACACACTGTTCCCCATAGCCGCTGTATCAACTTACATTCCCACCAACAGTGCAAGAGTGTTCACTTTTCTCCACACCCTCTCCAGCATTTATTGTTTCCAGATTTTTGATGATGGCCATTCTGACTGGTGTGAGATGATATCTCATTGTAATTTTGAATTGCATTTCTCTAATGATCAATGAGGTTGAGCACTCTTTCATGTGTTTATTGGCAATCTGTATCTCTACTTTGGAGAAATGTCTATTTAAGTCTTCTGCCCATATTTTGATTGGTTTGTTTGTTTTTGGATATGAAGCTGCATGAGCTGCTTGTAAATTTTGTAGATTAATCCTTTGTCAGGTGCTTCATTTGCAAATATTTTCTCCCATTCTGAGGGTTGTCTTTTGGTCTTGTTTATGGTTTCCTTTGCTGTGCAAAAGCTTTGAAGTTTCATTAGGTCCCATTTGTTTATTTTTGTTTTTATTTCCATTTCTCTAGGAGGTGGGTCAAAAAGGATCTTGCTGTGATTTATGTCATAGAGTGTTCTGCCTATGTTTTCCTCTAAGAGTTTGATACTGTCTGGCCTTACATTTAGGTCTTTAATCCGTTTTGAGTTAAGTTTTGTGTATGGTGTTAGGGAGTGTTCTAATTTCATACTTTTACATGCACCTTTCCAGGTTTCCTAGCACCACATATTGAAGAGGCTGTCTTTTCTCCACTGTATATTCTTGCCTTCTTTATCGAAGTTAGGATGACCATATGTGCAAGGGTTTATCTCTGAGCTTTCCATCCTTTTCCATTGATCTACATTCCTGTTTTTGTGTCGGTACCATACTGTCTAGATTACTGTAGCTCTGTAGAATAACGTGAAGTCAGGGACCCTTGTTGCTCCAGCTCCATTTTTCATTCTCAAGATTTGTTTGGCTACTCAGGGTCTTTTGTATTTCCATACAAATTGTGAAAAAATTTTTTCTAGTTTTTTGAAAAACGCCAGTGGTAATTTGATAGAGATTGCATTGAATCTGTAGGTTGCTTTGGGTTGTAGAGTCATTTTCACAATGTTGATTTTTCTAATCCAAGAACAAGATATGTCTCTCCATCTCTTTTTATCATCTTTAATTTCTTTTTTCAGTGTGTTATAATTATCTCCATACAGGTTTTCTGTCTCCTTAAGTAGATTTCTTCCTAGATATTTTATTCTTTCTGTTGCAATGGTAAATGGGAGTGTTTTCTTGATTTCACTTTCAGATTTTTCATCATTGGTGTATAGGAATGCTGGAGATTTCTGTGCATTAATTTTGTATCCTGCTACTTTACCAAATTCATTGATTAGCTCCAGTCATTTTCTGGTAGCATCCTTAGGATTCTCTATGTATAGTATCATGTCATCTGAAAACAGTGACAGCTTTACTTCTTCTTTTCCAATTTGTATTCCTTTTATTTCTTTTTCTTCTCTGACTGCTGTGGTTAAAACTTTCAAAACTATGTTGAATAATAGTGGTGAGAGTGGGCAACCTTGTCTTGTTCCTAATCTTAGTGGAAATCCTTCCAGTTTTTCACCATTGAGGACGATGTTGGCTGTGGGTTTGTCACATATGGCCTTGTTATGTTGAGGAAATTTCCCTCCATGTCTACTTTCTGCAGGGTTTTTATCTAAATGGGTGTTGAATTTTGTCGAAAGTTTTCTCCGCAACTATTGAGATGATCATATGTTTTTTCGCCTTCAATTTGCTAATATAGTGTATCACATTGATTGATTTGCGTATATTGAAGAGTCCTTGCATTCCTGGAATAAAGTCCACTTGATCATGGTGTATGATCTTTTTTATTGTTGTTGTTGTTGTATGCAGGCCTCTCACTGTTGTGGCTTCTCCCATTGCGAAGCACGGCCTCCAGACGCACAGCTGCAGAGGCCATTGCTCATGGGGCTAGCCCCTCCGTGGCATGTGGGATCTTCACAGAATGGGGCATGAACCTGTGTTCCCTACATCGAATGGTGGACTCTCTACCACTGTGCCACCAGGGAAGCCATGTATGATCCTCTTAATGTGCTGTTGCATTCTTTTTGCTAGTATTTTTTGAAGAGTTTTGCATCTATATTCATCAATTTTATTGGTTTGTAGGTTTATTTCTTTGTGACATCTTTGTCTGGTTTTGGTATCAGGGTGATTGTGGCCTCGTGGAATGAGTTTGGGAGTGTTCCCTCCTCTGCTATATTTTGGAAGATTTTGAGAAGCATAGGTGTTAGCTCTTCTCTATATGTTTTGTAGAAGTCGCCTGTGATGTTATCTGGTGCTGAGCTTTTGTTTTGTGGAAGATTTTTAATCACACTTTCAATTTCAGTGCTTGTGATTGGTCTGTTCATATTTTCTATTTATTCCTGGTTCAGTCTCGGCACATTGTGCATTTCAAAGAATTTGTCCATTTCTTTCAGGTTTTCCATTTTATTGGCAAAGAGTTCCTTATAATAATCTCTCATGATGCTTTGTATTACTGCAGTGGCAGTTGTTACTTCTCCTCTTTCATTTCTAATTCTATTGATTTGAGTCTTCTCACTTTTTTTCATGATGAGTCTGGCTAATGGGTTATCAATTTTGTTTATCATCTCAAAGAACCAGCTTTTAGTTTTATTGATCTTTGTTATCATTTCCTTAATTTCTTTCTCATTTATTTCTTTTTTTTGCCAGTATAATTTATTTTTTATTATTTTAACATCTTTATTGGGGTATAATTGCTTTACAATGGTGTGTTAGTTTCTGCTTTATAACAAAATGAATCAGTTATACATATATATAGGTTCCCATATGTCTTCCCTCTTCCGTCTCCCTCGCTTCCACCCTCCCTATCCCACCCCTCCAGGCTGTCACAAAGCACCAAGCCGATATCCCTGTGCCATGCGGCTGCTTCCCACTAGCTATCTACCTTACGTTTGTTAGTGTGTATATGTCCAGGATTCTCTCTCGCCCTGTCACAGCTCACCCTTCCCCCTCCCCATATCCTCAAGTCCGTTCTCCAGTAGGTCTGCGTCTTTATTCCTGTCTTACCCCTAGGTTCTTCATGACAATTTTTTTCTTAAATTCCATATATATGTGTTAGCATACAGTATTTGTCCTTTTCTTTCTGACTTACTTCACTCTGTATGATAGACTCTAGGTCAATCCACCTCATTACGAATAGTTCAATTTCGTTTCTTTTTATGGCTGAGTAATATTCCATTGTATATATGTGCCACATCTTCTTTATCCATTCATCCGATGATGGGCACTTAGGTTGTTTCCATCTCCGGGCTATTGTAAATAGAGCTGTGATGAATATTTTTGTACGTGACTCTTTTTGAATTTTGGTTTTCTCAGGGTATATGCCCAGTAGTGGGATTGCTGGGTCATATGGTAGTTCTATTTGTAGTTTTTTAAGGAACCTCCATACTGTTCTCCATAGTGGCTGAACCAATTCACATTCCCACCAGCAGTGCAAGAGTGTTCCCTTTTCTCCACAACCTCTCTAGCATTTACTGTTTCTAGATTTTTTGTTCATGGCCATTCTGACTGGTGTGAGATGGTATCTCATTGTAGTTTTGATTTGCATTTCTCTAATGATTAATGATGTTGAGCATTCTTTCATGTGTTTGTTGGTAGTCTGTATATCTTCTTTGGAGAAATGTGTATTTAGGTCTTCTACCCATTTTTGGATTGGGTTGTTTGTTTTTTTGTTATTGAGCTGCATGAGCTGCTTGGAAATTTTGGAGATTAATCCTTTGTCAGTTGCTTCATTTGCAAATATTTTCTCCCATTCTGAGGGTTGTCTTTTGGTCTTGTTTATGGTTTCTTTTGCTGTGCAAAAGCTTTGAAGTTTCATTAGGTCCCATTTGTTTATTTTTGTTTTTATTTCCATTTCTCTAAATCGTTTTTATTTCAATTACTCTGGGAGGTGGGTCACAAACGATCTTGCTGTGATTTATGCCATAGAGTGTTCTGCCTATGTTTTCCTCTAAGAGTTTGATAGTTTCAGGCCTTACATTTAGGTCTTTAATCCATTTTGAGCTTATTTTGTGTATGGTGTTAGAGAGTGATCTAATCTCATACTTTTACATGTACCTGTCCAGTTTTCCCAGCACCACATATTGAAGAGGCTGTCCTTTGTCCACTGTACATTCCTGCCACCATTATCAAAGATAAGGTGCCCATATGTGCGTGGGTTTATCTTTGGGCTTTCTATCCTGTTCCATTGATCTATCTTTCTGTTTTTGTGCCAGTACCATACTGTCTTGATTACTGTAGCTTTGTAGTATAGTCTGAAGTCAGGGAGCCTGATTCCTCCAGCTCCGTTTTTCCTTCTCAAGATTGCTTTGGCTATTCGGGGTCTTTTGTGTTTCCATACAAATTGCAAAATTTATTGTTCTAGTTCTGTGAAAAATGTCAGTGGTAGTTTAACAGGGATTGCATTGAATCTATAGATTGCTTTGGGTAGAAGAGTCATTTTCACAATGTTGATTCTTCCAGTCCAAGAACATGGTATATCTCTCCATCTATTTGTATCATTGTTAATTTCTTTCATCAGTGTCTTATAATTTTCTGCATACAGGTATTTTGTCTCCTTAGGTAGGTTTATTCCTAGATGTTTTATTCTTTTTGTTGCAATGGTAAATGGGAGTGTTTTCTTGATTTCACTTTCAGATTTTTCATCATTAGTGCATAGGAATGCCAGAGATTACTGTGCATTAATTTTGTATCCTGCTACTTTACCAAATTCATTGATTAGCTCCAGTAGTTTTCTGGTAGCATCTTTAGGATTCTCTATGTATAGTATCATGTCATCTGCAAACAGTGACAGCTTTACTTCTTCTTTTCCGATTTGGATTCTTTTATTTCCTTTTCTTCTCTTATTGCTGTGGCTAAAACTTCCAAAACTATGTTGAATAACAGATGTGAGAGTGGGGAACCTTGTCTTGTTCCGAATCTTAGTGGAAATGCTTTCAGTTTTTCACCATTGAGGATGATGTTGGCTGTGGGCTTGCCATATATGGCCTTTATTGTGTTGAGGAATGTTCCCTCTATGCTTACTTTCTCAGGGTTTTTATCATAAATGGGTGTTGAATTTTGTCAAACCTTTCTCTGCATCTATTGAGATGATCATATGGTTTTTCTCCTTCAATTTGTTATTATAGTGTATCACATTGATAGATTTGCTTATATTGAAGAGTCCTTGCATTCCTGGAATAAACCCCACTTGATCATGGTGTATGATCCTTTTAATGTGCTGTTGGATTCTGTTTGCTAGTATTTTGTTGAGGATTTTTGCATCTATGTTCATCAGTGATATTGACCTGTAATTTTCTTTGTGACATCCTTGTCTGGTTTTTGTATCAAGGTGATGGTGTCCTCGTAGAAGGAATTCGGGAGTGTTCCTCCCTCTGCTATATTTTGGAAGAGTTTGAGAAGGATAGGTGTTAGCTGTTCTCTAAATGTTTGATAGAATTCGCCTGTGAACCCATCTGGTCCTGGGCTTTTGTTTGTTGGAAGATTTTTAATCACAGCTTCAATTTCAGTGCTTGTGATTGGTCTGTTCATATTTTCTATTTCTTCCTGGTTCAGTCTTGGCAGGTTGTGCATTTCTAAGAATTTGTCCATTTCTTCCAGATTGTCCATTTTGTTTGCATAGAGTTGCTTGTAGTAATCTCTCATGATCTTTTTTATTTCTTTAGTGTCATTTGTTACTTCTCCTGTTTCATTTCTAAATCTATTGATTTGAGTCTTCTCCCTTTTTTTCTTGATGAGTCTGGCTAGTGGTTTATCTATTTTGTTTATCTTCTCAAAGAAACAGCTTTTAGTTTTATTGATCTTTGCTATTGTTTCCTTCATTTCTTTTCCATTTATTTCTGATCTGATTTTTATGATTTATTTCCTTGTGCTAGCTTTGGGGTTTTTTGTTCTTCTTTCTCTAATTGCTTGAGTTGCATGGTTAGGTTGTTTATTCGAGATGTTTCCTGCTTCTTAAGGTGGGCTTGTATTGCTATAAACTTCCCCCTTAGAACTGCTTTTGCTGCATCCCATAGGTTTTGGGTTGTCGTGTCTCCGTTGTCATTTGTTTCTAGGTATTTTTTTATTTCCTCTTTGATTTCTTCAGTGATCACTTCATTATTAAGTAGTGTATTCTTTACCCTCCATGTGTTTGTATTTTTTACAGATCTTTTCCTGTAATTGATATCCAGTCTCATGGTGTTGTGGTTGGAAAAGATACTTGATAAAATTTAAATTTTCTTAAATTTACCAAGGCTTGATTTGTGACCCAAGATATGATCTCTCCTGGAGAATGTTCCATGAGCACTTGAGAAAAATGTGTATTCTGTTGTTTCTGGATGAGATGTCCTATAAATATCAATTAAGCCCATCTTGTTTAATGTATCATTTAAAGCTTGTGTTTCTTTATTTATTTTCATTTCGGATGGTCTGTCCATGGGTGAAAGTGGGGTGTTAAAGTCCCCTAATATGAATGTGTTACTGTCGATTTCCCCTTTTATGGCTGTTAGTATTTGCCTTATGCATTGAGGTGCTCCTATGTTAGGTGCATAAATATTTACAATTGTTATATCTTCTTCTTGGATCGATCCCTTGATCATTATGTAGTGTCCTTCTTTGTCTCTTGTAATAGTCCTTATTTTAAAGTCTATTTTGTCTGATATGAGAATTGCTACTCCAGCTTTCTTTCGGTTTCCATTTGCATGGAATATCTTTTTCGATCCCCTTACTTTCAGTCTGTATGTGTCTCTCGTTCTGAAGTGGGTCTCTTGTAGACAGCATATATAAGGGTCTTGGTTTTGTATCCATTCAGCCAATCTGTGTCTTTTGGTGGGAGCATTTAGTCCATTTACATTTAAGGTAATTATCGATATATATGTTCCTATTCCCATTTTCTAAATTGTTTTGTGTTCGTTATTATAGGTCTTTGCCTTCTCATGTGTTTCTTGTCTAGAGAAGTTCCTTTAGCATTTGTTGTAAAGCTGGTTTGGTGGTGCTGATCTCTCTCAGCTTTTGCTTGTCTGTAAAGGTTTTAATTTCTCCATCAAATCTGAATGAGATCCTTGCTGGGTAGAGTAGTCTTGGTTGCAGGTTTTTCTCCTTCATCACTTTCAGTATGTCCTGCCACTCCCTTCTGGCTTGTAGGGTTTCTGCTGAGAGATCAGCTGTTAACCTTATGGGGATTCCCTTGTGTGTTATTTGTTGTTTTTCCCTTGCTGCTTTTAATATGCTTTATTTGTTTTTAATTTTTGACAGTTTGATTAATATGTGTCTTGGCGTATTTCTCCTTGGATTTATCCTGTATGGGACTCTCTGTGCTTCCTGGACTTGATTAACTATTTCCTTTCCCATATTAGGGAAGTTTTCAACTATAATCTCTTCAAATATTTTCTCAATCCCTTTCTTATTCTCTTCTTCTTCTGGAACCCCTATAATGCGAATATTGGTGCGTTTAATGTTGTCCCAGAGGTCTCTGAGACTGTCCTCAGTTCTTTTCATTCTTTTTCCTTTATTCTGCTCTGCAGTATTTATTTCCACTATTTTATCTTCCAGATCACTTATCCGTTCTTCTGCCTCAGTTATTCTGCTATTGATCCCATCTAGAGTACTTTTAATTTCAGTTATGGTGTTGTTCATCGTTGCTTGTTTCATCTTTATTTCTTCTAGGTCCTTGTTAAGTGTTTCTTGCATTTTGTCCATTCTATTTCCAAGATTTTGGATCACAATTACATCATTATTCTGAATTCTTTTTCAGGTAGACTGCCTATTTCCTCTTCATTTGTTAGGTCTGGTGCATTTTTATTCTGCTCCTTTATCTGCTGTGTGTTTTTCTGTCTTCTCATTTGCTTATCTTACTGTGTTTGGGGTCTCCTTTTTGCAGGCTGCAGGTTCGTAGTTCCCGCTGTTTTTGATGTCTGTCTCCAGTGGCTAAGGTTGTTTCAGTGGGTTGTGTAGGCTTCCTGGTGGAGGGGACTAGTGCCTGTGTTGTGGTGGATGAGGCCGGATCTTGTCTCTCTAGTGGACAGGTTCACGTCTGGTGGTGTGTTTTGGGGTGTCTGTGGCCTTATTATGATTTTAGGCAGCCTCTCTGCTAATGGGTGTTGTTGTGTTCCTGTTTTGCTAGTTGTTTGGCATATGTTGTCCAGCACTGTAGCTTGCTGGTCGTTGAGTGAAGCTGGGTGCTGGTGTTAAGATGGAGGTCTCTTGGAGATTTTCACCATTTGATATTATGTGGATCTGGGAGGTCTCTTGTGGACCAGTGTCCTGAAGTTGGCTCTCCTACCTCAGAGGCAGAGCCCTGACTCCTGGCTGGAGCACCAAGAGCCTTTCATCCACACGGCTCAGAATAAAAGTGAGAAAAAGTAGAGAGAATTAGTATGAAGAATGAAAGAAAGGATGGAGAGAAGGAAGGAAGGAAGAAAGAAAGAAAGAAAGAAAGAGGCAAAGAAGGAAAGAAGGAAAGAAAGGAGGGAGGGAGGAAGGAAGGAAGGAGGGAAGGAAGAAAAAAGACAGAAGGAAAGAAGATACGGTACAATGATATAAAGTATAATAAAGTTGTTGAATTAAAAAATAATTATTTAGAAAAAAAAAGGGATGGATAGAACCTTAGGACAAATGTTGGAAGCAAAGCTATACAGACAATATCTTACAGAGAAGCATACACATACACCCTCACAAAAAGAGGTAAAGGGGAAAAAAATCATAAATCTTGCTCTCAGAGACCACCTCCTCAATTTGGGATGATTCGTTTTCTAAAGGAAGGAAGGAAGCAAGGAAAGAAAGAAAGAAAGAAAGAAAGAAAGAAAGAAAGAAAGAAAGAAAGAAAGAAAGAAGGTACGGTATAATAAATTTATTAAAATTAATTATTAAGAAAAAAATTTTTAAAAAAACCATGGACGGAGAGAACCCTAGGACAAATGGTGGAAGCAAAACTATACAGACAAGATCTCACACAGAAGCATACACATACACATTCACAAAAAGAGATAAAGTGGAAAAAATCATAAATCTTGCTCTCAGAGACCACCTCCTCAATTTGGGATGATTCATTGTATAAAGGAGGGAAGGAAGCAAGGAAAGAAAGAAAGAAAGAAAGAAAGAAAGAAAGAAAGAAAGAAAGAAAGAAGGTAAAGTATAATAAAGTTATTAAAATTATAGTTAATTATTAAGAAAAAAAATTAAAAGAAAAAAACCATGTACGGATAGGACCCTAGGACAAATGGTGGAAGCAAAACTATGCAGACAAAATCTCACACAGAAGCATACACATACACATTCACAAAAAGAGGAAAAGGGAAAAAAATCATACATCTTGCCCTCGAAGCCCACCTCCTCAATTTGGGATGACTCGTTGTCTATTCAGGTATTCCACAGATGCAGGGTACATCAAGTTGATTGTGGAGCTTTAATCCACTGTTTCTGAGGCTGCTGGGAGAGATTTCCCTTTCTCTTCTTTGTTCTCACAGCTCACAGGGGCTCAGCTTTGATTTGGCCCTGCCTCTGCGTGTAGGTCTCAGGAGGGCGTCTGTTTTTTGCTCAGGCAGGACGGGGTTAAAGGAGCCGCTGATTCGGGGGCTGTGGCACACTCAGGCCAGGGGGGAGGGAGGGACACTGCGTGCGGGGCGGGCCTGCAGCGGCAGAGGCCGGTATGACGTTGCACCAGCCTGAGGCCCGCCATGCGTTCTCCCGGGGAAGTTGTCCCTGGATCCCAGGAACCTGGCAGTGGCGGGCTGCACAGGCTCCACGGAAGAGGGGTGTGGAGAGTGACCTGTGCTTGCATACAGGCCCCTTGGTGGTGGCAGCAGCAGCCTTAGCGTCTCCCGCCCATCCCTGGGGTCCGTGCTTTTAGCCGTGGCTTGCGCCCGTCTCTGGATTTCCTTTAAGCAGTGCTCTGAAACCCCTCTCCTCGTGCACCAGGAAACAAAGAGGGAAGAAAAAGTCTCTTGCCTCTTCGGCAGGTGCAGACTTTTCCCAGGACTCCTTCCTGGCTAGCCGTGGTGCACTAACCCCTTCAGGCTATGTTCAAGCTGTCAACCCCAGTCCTCTCCCTGCACTCTGACGAAAACTGAATCCCGAGCCTCAGCTCGCAGCCCTGCCCACACCGGCGGGTGAGCAGGGAAGCCTCTCAAGCTGGTGAGTGCCGGTTGACACCGATCCTCTGTGTGGCAATCTCCCCGCTTTGCCCTCCGCAGCCATTGCTGTGCACTCCTCTGTGGCTCTGAAGCTCCCCCCTCCATCTCCTTCAGTCTCTGCCCACGAAGGGGCTTCTTAGTGTGTGGAAGCTTTTCCTCCTTCACAGCTCCCTCCCACTGGTGCAGGTGCTGTCCCTATTCTTTTGTCTCTGTTTTTTCTTTTTTTCTTTTGCCCTACCCAAGTACGTGTGGAGTTTCTAGCCTTTTGGGAGGTCTGAGGTCTTCTGCCAGCCTTCAGTAGGTGTTTTGTAGGAGTTGTTCCACGTGTAGATGTATTTTTGATGTATCTGTTGCTGGTTCAAAACCTCTAGAGTTCCAGGGGTGAAATCTGAAACTGGCTCTCCTATCTTTCATTTATTTCTGATCTGATAATTATGATTTTTTTCCTTCTGCTAACTTTGGGGTTTGTTCGTTCTTCTTACTCTATTGCTCTTGGCGCAAGTTTAGGTTGTTCATTTGAGATGTTTCCTGTTTCCTTTTCTTTTTTTTTACATCTTTATTGGAGTATAATTGCTTTACCATGGTGTGTTAGTTTATGCTTTATAACAAAGTGAATCAGGTATACAAACACAAATGTTCCCAAATCTATGCCCTCTTGTGTCTCCCTCCCTCCCACTCTCCTTATCCCACCCCTCCAGGCAGTCACAAAGCACCGAGCTAATCTCCTTGTGCTATATGGCTGCTTCCCACTAGCTATATACCTTATGTTTGGTAGTGTATAAATATCGATGCCTTTCTCTCACTTTTTCACAGCTTACCCGTCCCCCTCCCTGTATCCTAAAATCCATTCCCTAGTAGATCTGTGTCTTTATTCCTGTCTTACCCCTAGGTTCTTCAATACATTTTTTATTCTTAAATTCCATATATATGTGTTAGCATACAGTATTTGTCTTTCTCTGTATGAATTATTTCACTCTGTATAACAGACTCTAGGTCTACCCACCTCATTAAAAATAGCTCAGTTTCGTTTCGTTTTATGGCTGAGTAATATTCCATTGTATATATGTGCCACATCTTCTTTATCCATTCATCTGATGATGGGCACTTAGGTTGTTTCCATCTCTGGGCTATTGTAAATAGAGCTGCAATTAACATTTTGGTACATGACTCTTTTTGAATTTTGGTTTTCTCCGGGTATAAGCCCAGTAGTGGGATTGCTGGGTCATATGGTCGTTCTATTTGTAGTTTTCTAAGGAACCTCCATACTGTTCTCCATAGTGGCTGTACCAATTCACATGCACACCTGCAGTGCAGGAGTGTTTCCTTTTCTCCACACCCTCTCCAGTATTTATTGTTCCTAGATTTTTTAAGGATGGCCATTCTGACTGGTGTGTGAGATATCTCATTGTAGTTTTGATTTGCATTTCTCTAATGATTATTGATGTTGAGCATTCTTTCATGTGTTTGTTGGCAGTCTGTATATCTTCTTTGGAGAAATGTCTATTTAGGTCTTCTGCCCATTTTCAGATTGGGTTGTTGTTTTTTTTTATTAAGCTGCATGAGCTTCTTGTTAATTTTGGAAATTAATCCTTTGTCAGTTGCTTCATTTGCAAATATTTTCTCCCATTCTGAGGGTTGTCTTTTGGTCTTGTTTATGGATTCCTTTGCTGTGCAAAAGCTTTGAAGTTTCATTAGGTCCCATTTGTTAATTTTTGTTTTTATTTCCATTACTCTAGGAGGTGGGTCAAAAAGGATCTTGCTGTGATTTATGTCATAGAGTGTTCTGCCTATGTTTTCCTCTAACAGTTTGATAGTTTCTGGCCTTAAATTTAGGTTGTTAATCCATTTTGAGCTTATTTTTGTGTATGGTGTTAGGGAGTGATCTACTCTCATACTTTTACATGTACCTGTCCAGTTTTCCCACCACCACTTACTGAAGAGGGTGTCCATTCTCCACTGTACTTTCCTGCCTCCTTTATCAAAGATGAGGTGACCATATGTGCGTGGGTTTATCTCTGGGCTTTCTATCCTGTTCCATTGATCTATCTTTCTGTTTCTGTGCCAGTACCATACTGTGTTGATTACTGTAGCCTTGTAGTATAGTCTGAAGACAGGGAGCCTGATTCCTCCAGCTCCGTTTTCCATTCTCAAGATTGCTTTGACTATTCGGGGTCTTTTGTTTCCGTACAAATTGTGAAAATGTTTGTTCTAGTTCTGTGAAAAATGCCAGTGGTAGTTTGGTAGGGATTGCATTGAATCTGTAGATTGCTTTGGGTAGCAGAGTCATTTTCACAATGTTGATTCTTCCAATCCAAGAACATGGTATATCTCTCCATCTATTTGTATCATCTTTAATTTATTTAATTAGTGTCTTGTAATTTTCTGCATACAGGTCTTTTCTCTCCTTTGGTACGTTTATTCCTAGATATTATATTCTTTTTGTTGCAATTGTAAATGGGAGTGCTTTCTTGATTTCACTTTCAGATTTTTCGTCATTAGTGTATAGGAATGCCATACATTTCAGTGCATTAATTTTGTATCTTGCAACTTTATCATATTCATTGATTAGCTCTAGTAGTTTTCTGGTAACATCTTTAGGATTCTCTATGTATAGTATCATGTCATCTGCAAACAGTGACAGCTTTACTTTTTCTTTTCCAATTTGGATTCCTTTTATTTCCTTTTCTTCTCTGATTGCTGTGGCTAAAACTTCCAAAACTAGGTTGAATGAGAGTGTTGAGAGTGGGCAACCCTGTCTTGTTCCTGATCTTAGTGGAAATGCTTTCAGTTTTTCACCATTGAGGATGATGTTGGCTGTGGATTTGTCATATATGACCTTTATTGTGTTGAGAAAAGTTCCCTCTATGCCTACTTTCCACAGGGTTTTTATCATAAATGGGTGTTGAAATTTGTCGAAAGCTTTCTCTGCATCTATTGAGATGATCATATGTTTTTTCTCCTTCAATTTGTTAATATGTTTTATCACATTGGTTGATTTGCTTATATTGAAGAATCCTTGCATTCCTGGAATAAACCTCACTTGATCACGGTGTATGATCATTTTAATGTGCTGTTGGCTTCTGTTTGCTAGTATTTTGTTGAGGATATTTTCATCTATGTTCTTCAGTGATATTGGCCTGTAGTTTTCTTTCTTTGTGATATCCTTGTCCGGTTTTGGTGTCAAGGTGATGGTGGCTTCGTAGAATGAGTTTTGAAGTGTTCCTCCCTCTGCTATATTCTGGAAGAGTTTGAGAAGGATAGGTGTTAGCTCTTCTCTAAATTTTTGATAGAATTCGCCTGTAAAGCATCTGGTCCTCGGCTTTTGTTTGTTGGAAGATTTTAAATCACGGTTTCAATTTCAGTGCTTGTAATTGGTCTGTTCATATTTTCTATTTCTTCCTGATTCAGTTTTTTCAGGTTGTGCATTTCAAAAATGTGTCCATTTCTTCCAGGTTTCCGTTCTATTGGCATACAGTTACTTGCAGTAATCTCTCATTATCTTCTGTATTTCTTCCATGTCAGTTGTTACTTATCCTTTTTTATTTCTAATTCTATTTATTTGAGTCTCTTCCCTTTTTCTCTTGATGAATTTGGCTAATGGTTTATCAATTTTGTTTATCTTCTCAAAGAACCAGCTTTTAGTTTTATTGATCTTTGCTATCGTTTCCTTCAATTCTTTTTCATTTATTTCTGATCTGATATTTATGATACCCTACCTTCTGCTAACTTTGGGGTTTGTTTGTTCTTCTTTTTCTATTGCTCTAGGTGCAAGGTTAACTTGTTCATTTGATATGTTTCCTGTTTCTTAAGGTAGGATTGTATTGCTGTAAACTTCCCTCTTAGAACTGCTTTTGCTGCATCCCATACGTTTTGGTTCATCGTGTCTCCATTGTCATGTTTCTAGGTATTTTTTGATTTCCACTTTGATTTCTGCAGTGATCACTTGGTTATTAAGTAGTGTATTGTTTACCCTCCATGTGTTTTTTTTTTTTTACAGACCTTTTCCTGTAATTGATATCTAGTCTCATAGCATTGTGGTTGGAAAAGATACTTGGCACGATTTCAATTTTCTTAAATTTACCAAGACTTGGTTTGTGACCCAAGATATGATCTACCTTGGGGAATGTTCCAACAGCAATTTGGAAAAGTGTGTATTCTGTTGTTTTCGACTGGAATGTTTTAAAACTGTGAATTAAGTCCATCTTGTTTAACGTATCATTTAAAGCTCGTGTTTCCTTATTTAATTTCATTTTGGATCATCTGTCCATTGGTGAAAGTGGGGTGTTCAAGTATCCTACGCTGATTGTGTTACTGTCAATTTCCCCTTTTAAGGCTGTTAGTACTTTCCTTATGTATTGAGGTGCTCCTGTGCTGGGAGCATAAATATTTACAATTGTTATATCTTCTTCTTGAATCGATCCATTGATCATTATGCAGTGTACTTCTTTGTCTCTTGTAATAGTCTTTATTTTAAAGTCTATTTTGTCTGATATGAGAATTGCTACTCCAGCTTTGTTTTCATTTCTGTATGCATGGAATATCTTTTTCCATCCCCTCACTTTCATTCTGTATGTGTCCCTAGGTCTGAGGTTGGTGTCTTGAAGACAGCATATATATGGGTCTTGTTCTTGTATCCATTCAGCCAGTCTGTGTCTTTTGGTGCGAGCATTTCATCCATTTACATTTAAGGTAATTATCGATATGTATGTTCGTCTTCCCATTTTCTTAATTGTTTTTGGTTTGTAGGTAGGTATTTTCCTTCTCTTGTGTATCTTGCCTAGAGAAGTTCCTTTAGCTTTTGTTGTAAAGCTGGTTTGGTGGTGCTGAATTCTCTCAGCTTTTGCTTGTCTGTAAAGGTTTTAATTTCTCCATCAAATCTGAATGAGATCCTTGCTGGGTAGAGTAATCTTGGTTGCAGGTTTTTCTCCTTCATCACTTTAAATATGTCCTGCCACTCCCTCCTGGCTTGTAGAATTTCTGCTGAAAGTTCAGCTGTTAGCCTTATCGGGGTTCCATTGTGTTTTACTTGTTGTTTTTCCCTTGCTGTTTTTAATATGTGTTCTTTGTATTTAATTTTTGATGGTTTGTTTAATATGTGTCTTGACGAGCTTGTCCTTGGATTTATCCTGTTTGGGACTCTGTGTGCTTCCTGGACTTGATTAACTATTTCCTTTTCCATATGAGGGAAATCTTCAACTATAATCTCTTCAAATATTTTCTCAGTCCCTTTCTCTTTCTCTTCTTCTTCTGGGACCCCTATATTTCGGATATTGGTGCTTTTAAAGTTGTCCCAGATGTGTCTGAGACTTTCCTCAGTTCTTTTCATTCTTTTTCCTTTATTCTGCTCTGCAGTAGTTATTTCCACTCTTTTATCTTGCAGATCACTTATCCGTTATTCTGCCTCAGTTATTCTGCTATTGATCCTTCTAAGGTATTTTTAATTTCATTTTTTGTGTTCTTGATCATTGCTTGTTTCCTCTTTTGTTCTTCTAGGTCCTTTTTAAATGTTTCTTGCATTTTCTCTATTCTATTTCCAGAATTTTGGATCATCCTTACTATCATTATTCTGAATCCTTTTTCAGTAGACTGCCTATTTCCTCTTCATTTGTTAGGTCTGATGGGTTTTTACCTTGCTCCTTCGTCTGCTGTATCTTTTTCTGTCTTTTAATTATGTTTATCTCACTGTGTTTGGGGTCTCCTTTTTGCAGGCTGCAGGTTCATAGTTCCCATTGTTTGTGGTGTCTGTCTCCAGTTGCTAAGGTTGGCTCAGTGGGTTGTGTAGGTTTCCTGGTGGAAGGGACAAGCGCCTGTGTTCTGGTGGATGAGGTTTGATCTTGTCTTTCTGGTGGGCAGGTCCACGTCTGGTGGTGTGTTTTGGGATGTCTGTGGCCTTATTATGATTTTAGGCAGCCTTTTCTTAATGGATGGGGCTGTGTTCCTGTCTTGCTAGTTGTTTGGCCTAGGGTGTCCAGCACTGTAGCTTGCTGGTCGTTGAGTGAAGCTGGTTCTTGGTGTTGAGATGGAGATCTCTGGATGATTTTTGCTATTTGATATTACGTGGAGCTGGGAGTTCTCTTGTGGACCACTGTCCTGAAGTTAGCTCTCCCACCTCAGGAGCACAGCCCTGATGCCTGGCTGGAGCACCAAGAACCTCTCCTCCACATGGCTCAGAATAAAAGGGAGAGAAAATAGAAAGAAAGAAAGAAAGAAAGAAAGAGGATAAAATAAAGTAAGGTAAAATTAAATAAAGTTATTAAAATAAAAATTAATTATTAAGGAAAATATTTTTATAAAAATTCAGATGGACAGAACCCTAGGACAAATGGTGAAAGCAAAGCTATACAGACTCAGAAACATACACAGACTCATTCACAAAAAGAGGAAAATGGGAAAAAATAATCTATCTTGCTCCCAAAGTCAACCTCCTCAATATGGGATGATTCATTGTCTATTCAGGTATTCCACAGATGCAGGGTATACCAGTTTGATTGTGGAGCTTTAATCTGCTGCTTCTGAAGCTCCTGGGAGAAATTTCCCTTTGTCTTCTATGTTCACACGTCTCCCGGGGTTCAGCTTTGGATTTGGCCCCACCTCTGCATGTAGGTCGCCTGAGGGTGTCTGTCCTTCACTCAGACAGCACGGGGTTAAAGGAGCAGCTGCTTCAGGGGTTCTGGCTCACTCAGGCTGGGGAGAGGGATGGGTACGGATTGGGGAAAGTCTGCGGTGACAGAGGCCAGCATGTCATTGCACTAGCCTGGGGCATGCCGTGCATTCACACAAGGAATTTGTCCCTGGATTAAGGGACCCTGGCAGTGGTGGGCTGCACAGTCTCCCAGGAGGTGTGGTGTGGAGAGTAACTTGTGCTTGCACACAGGCTTCGTGGTTGCTGCAGCAGCAGTCTTAGTGTCTCATGCCCGTCTCTGGGGTCCGCACTGCTAGCCGTGGCTCACGCCCATCTCTGGAGGTCCTTTCAACAGTGCTTTTAATCCCCTCTCCTCTCACACCAAGAAACAAAGAGGCAAGGAAAAGTCTCTTGTCTCTACGGCAGCTCCAGCCTTTTACCAGACTCCTTCCCAGCTAGCCGTGATGCAGTGACCCCTTCAGGTGGTGTTTACTCAGCCAACACCAGTCCTCTCCCTGCATCTTACCGAAGCCTGAACCTCACATCCCAGCCCCCACCTGTCCCGGCGGGTGAGCAGACAAGCCTCTCGGGCTGGTGAGTGCTGGGCGGTACCAATCCTATGTGGGGGAATCTCTCCTCTTTGCCCTCCACACCCTGCTTGCTGTGCTCTCCTCCATGGCTCTGAAGATTCCCCCTCCACCTCCCACAGTCTCCGCCCATGAAGGGGCTTCTAGTGTGTGGAAACCTTTCCTCCTTCACAGCTCCCTCCCACTGGTGCTGGTCCCAACCCTATTCTTTTGTCTCTTTTTTTTCTTTTTTATTTTGCCCTACACAGGTACGTGGGGAGTTTCTTGCCTTTCGGGAGGTCTGAGGTCTTTTGCCAGCGTTCTTTGGGTGTTGTATAGTAGCAGTTCTACGTGTAGAGGTATTTCCGATGTATCATGGTTTGGAAGGTGATTTCCAGATCTTACTCTTCCGCCATCTTCTAGGATTGCTTTTTATACTGGGTGGTTATTTCTTTTTTCTTTTGGTTCCATATAAATTTTTAGGATTGGCCTTTCCTATTTGTCTGAAAAATGCTGTTGGAATCCTGATAAGGATTGCAATTAATCTATAAATAATTTTCGTTTGTATGGATATTATATTATTAATTTTTCTGATCTTTGATCACAAGATATCTTTATATTTACCTGTGTCTTTTTCAGTTTCTATCATTAGGGCCTTGTATTTCAGTGCACAAATCTTTCACTTCCTGATTTAAAATTTTAAAGTATTTTATTCTTGTTGATGCTGTAAATGGGATTGTTCTCTTTATTTTAAGCTATATTATTTTTATATAGAGGGATGCAACTTATTTTTACCTGTATGTTGATTTTTTTATCCTACTTACTGAATTTATTGTTTAGTTTTAACAATTTTGTTGGGTTTCAGAATTCTCTATATATACAATCACTTCAAATGGAAAAAGGTAACTTTACTCCATTTCCAATTTAGATGTCTTTTAAAAAAACTGTCTAATTGCTTTAGCCAGAACTTCCAGTACTATGTTGAGTAAAAATGGTGAGATTGGGCGCCTTTGTCTTGTTTCTGATCTTAGAGGAAATCTTTGAATAGTTCATTGTTGAGTAAAATATTCGCTGTGCGCTTGTCATCTATGGTTTTTATTATGTTGAAGTATGTTCCTTCCTTACCCAATTTGTTGAGAGTTTCTTTTTTTATCATAAAACGGTGTTGTACTTTGTCAAATTCCTTTTCTGCATCTATTGAGATAATTATATGATTTTAATCTTTCATTCTATTGATGTGGTGTATCATTGACTGATTTGTTTAAGTAGAGCATCTTTTTACCATGATGTTGAATTCACTTTGCTAATGTTTTCTTAACAGTTTTTGCATCTAAAATTATTGGGGGTAGTGGTCTGTAGTTTTCTTTTCTGTAATGTCCAAATGTCTTTGGTGTCAGGGTACTGCTGGCCTCACAGAATGAGTTTGGGAATGCTCCCTCGCCTCTGATTTTTTAGGAACAGTTGAAAAGGATCAGTGTGAATTCTTCTTTAAATATTTAGTAGAATTTACCAGGTAAATCTGTATCTGTTCTTAAACTTTTCTTAGTTGGGAAGTTTTTGATCACTGACTCAATCCCCTTATGTGTTATTGCTTCATTTATATTTCCTATTTCTTCATGATTTAGTCTCTTTTAAGGAAATATTTCT
>NW_021701716.1:0-22722 GCF_005190385.1 Monodon monoceros
CAGTGTCCTTGTCCCCATGGTGAGCCACAACCACACAGCCACCCCCCCGCCTCTGCAGGAGACCCTCCAACACTAGCAGGTAGGTCTGGGTCAGTCTCCTATGGGGTCACTGCTCCTTCCCTGGGTCCCAATGCACACACTACTCTGTGTGTGCCCTCCAAGAGTGGAGTCTCTGTTTCCCCCAGTCCTGTCGAAGTCCTGCAATCAATTCTCACTAGGCTTCAAAGTCTGATTCTCTAGGAATTCCTCCTCCCATTGCCGGACGCCCAGGTTGGGAAGCCTGACGTGGGGCTCAGAACCTTCACTCCAGTGGGTGGACTTCTGTGGTATAAGTGTTCTCCAGTTTGTGAGTCACCCACCAGCAGCTATGGAATTTGATTTTACTGTGATTGCGCCCCTCCTACCCTCTCATTGTGGCTTCTCCTTTGTCTTTGGATGTGGGGTATCTTTTTTGGTGAGTTCCAGTGTCTTCCTGTCAATGATTGTCCAGCAGCTAGTTGTGATTCTGGTGTTCTCACAAGAGGGAGTGAGAGCATGTCCTTCTACTCCACCATTTTGGTTCCTGTCGATCATTTCCTTTGCTCTGCAAAAGTTTTAAAGTTTGATTAGGTCCTATTTGTTTATTTTTGCTGTTATTTGTTTTGCCTTGAGAGGCTGATGTAAGAAAATATTGCTATGATTTATGTCAAAGTGTATTTCACCCATGTTCTCTTCTAGGAGTTCTATGCTGTCATGTCTTACATTTAGGTCTTTAAAGCATTTTGAGTTTACTTTTTGTATGGTGTGAGGGAGTGTTCTAATATCAGTTGATATACATGTAGCCATCCAACTTTCCCAACACCACTTGTTAAAGAGACCATCTTTTCTCCATTGTATATTCTTGACTCCTTTGCATAAATTAATTGGCCATGGGTGTGTGGGTTTAGTTGTAGGCTCTCTATTCTGTTCCATTGATCTATATGTCTGTTTTTGTGCCAATACCAGGCTGCTTTGTTAACTGTAGCTTTATAGTATAGTCTGAAGCCTGGAAGGGTTATACATCCGGCTTTTTTCTTTTTCCTCATGATTGCTTTGGCAGTTCTGGGTCTTTTGTGGTTCCATATAAATTTTAGGATTATTTGTTCTAGTTCTGTGAAAAATGTCACAGGTAATTTGATAGGGATCACATTAAATCTGTAGATTGCCTTGGGTAGTATGGCCATTTTAACAATATTAATTCTTCCAATCCAAGGGCATGGAATATCTTTCCATTTCTTTGAATCATCTTCAGTTTCCTTTATCAGTATCTTGTAGTTTTCAGCATATAGGTCTTTCAACTCCTTGGTTAAGTTTATACCCAGGTATTTTTTTACATGATTTTAAATGGGATTTTTTTAAACTTTCTGATATTTCATTGTTCATATAAAGAAATGCAACAAATTTCTGTATATTAATCTTCTATCCTGCTACCTTGCTGAATTCATTTATTAGTTCTGGTAGTCTTTGTGTGGAGACTTTGGGGTTCTCTGTATACAGTATCTTGTCATCTGCAAATAGTGACAGTTTTACCTCTTCCCTTCCAATTTGGATACATTTTATTTCTTTTTCTTGTCTGATTGCTGTGGCTAGAACTTCCAATAGTATGTTGAATAACAGTGGTGAGAGTGGGTATCTTTGCCTTGTTCCTGAATTTATTGGGAAGACTTTCATCTTTTCACCATTGAGTATTATGTTAGCTGTGGGTGTGTTGTAAATGGCCTTTATTATGTTGAGATATGTTCTCTCTATACCCACTTTGATGAGAGTTTTTGTCATGAATGGATGTTGAATTTGTCAAATGCTTTTTCTGCATCTATTGAGATGATCAGGGCTTTTGTGTTTTCTTTTGTTGATGTGGTGCATCACATTGATTGATCTGCATATGTTGAGCCATCCTTGCAACCCTGGAGTGGATCCAACTTGATCATGGTATATGATCCCTTTTATGTATTGTTGGACTCAGTTTGCCAATATTTTGTTGAGTATTTTCGCATCTATATTCATGAAAAACATTGGCCTGTAATTTTCATTTTTTGTAGTATCTTTGTCTGGTTTTGATACCAGGGTGATGGTGGCCTCATAGAATGAATTTGGGAGTGTTCCCTCCTTTTCAGTTTTTTGGAATAGTTTGAGAAGGATCGGTATAAGTTCTTTATATGTTTGGTAGTATTCCGCAGTGAAGCCATCCAATTCTGGACTTTTGTTTGCGGGGAATTTTAATCCTTGTTTTCCAGTTGTTTTTGTAGCTCTTCTTTGTTCATTTCTTTCTGTTTGTTTTTCGTTTTGTGGTTTGATGATTTTCTTTTGTAGTATGTTTGAGTTCCTTTCTTTTTGGTTTGTGTGAATCTGTTGTATGGGTTTTTTTTTGTTTTTTTTTTGCGGTACGTGGGCCTCTCACTGTTGTGGCCTCTCCCGTTGTGGAGCACAGGCTCCAGACGCGCAGGCTCAGCGGCCATGGCTCACGGGTCCAACTGCTCCACGGCATGTGGGATCTTCCCGGACCGAGGCACAAACCTGTGTCCTCTGCATCGGCAGGTGGACTCTCAATCACTGTGCCACCAGGGAAGCCCCTGTTGCATGTTTTTGATTTGTGGTTACCATGGGGTCAAGTATGTTGACCCATAACTAAATCTACTTGCTTTAAACTGATAGTCGTTCAAGTTCAAACACACTCTAAAAGATTTACATTTTTATACTCCCCTTACCCACATTTTGTGATTTTGATGTCCTATTTTACATCTTCATGCTTATCCTTTTGCTGTTTATTGTGTTGATAGTTAAAGTCACTTTTTAAAAAAGTTAATTTATTTTTGGCTGCATTGGGTCTTCGCTGCTGCATGATACCGTCTCTAGTTGTGGCGAGCGGGGACCACCCTTCGCTGCGGTGCACGGGCTCATCGCGGTGGCCTCTGTTGTTGTGGAGCACGGGCTCTAGGGACGTGGGCTTCAGTAGTTGTGGCACGCAGGCTCAGCAGTTGTGGCTCATGGACTCTAGAGCGCAGGCTCAGTAGTTGTGGTGCACAGGCTCAGCCGCTCCACGGCACGTGGGATCCTCCCAGAGCAGGGCTCAAACCCACGTCCTCTGCATTGGCAGGCGGATTCGCTTCCCTGCGCCACCAGGGAAGCCCTAAAGTCACTTTTACAATTTTTTAAGTTGTTTTTAAATCTATGTATTGGCTTATTTAAGTGATCTTCAATCTTTTTATATATTTGCCTTTCCTATTATGATTTTCCCTTTCCTGTAGATTTTTGTCTTTCCTCTATTAGAGAAGACCCTTCAATATTTCTTTTAGGGTAGGGTTAGTATTGCTGAGTTCTTTTAGTTTTTGTTTGTCTGAGAAATTCTTTCTCTCTCCTTCTATTCTAAATGATACTCTTGCTGGGTAGAGTATCCTAGATTGCAGGTTTTTCCCTTTCAGTACTTGGACTACATTCATGCTACGCGCTTCTGGCCTGCAAAGTTTGTGCAGGGAAATCAACTGAGCCTTATGTGGTGGGGGGTCCCTTTAACTGACTCTTTGTTTTTCTCTTGCTGCCTTTAGAATCTGCTCTTTAAATTTTGCTATTTTAATTATAATATGTTTTGGTCTGGGTCTCTTTGGGTTTATCTTATTTGGGAGCCTCTGTGCTTCCTGTACCTGGATGTCTGTTTCCTTCTTTAGGTTTGGGAAGTTTCCAGCCTTAATTTCTTCAAACGCATTTTTGATCCCCTTCTCTCTCTCTTCTCCTTCTGGAACCCCTATTATGTGTAGGTTGGCATGTTTTATATTATATAAGTCTTGTATGTCACTTTCATTTTTTTTTTTTCCATTTGTCTTTCTGTCTGCTCTTCTGATTGGGTGATTTCCATTATTCTGTCTTCCAAATCACTTATTCATTCTCCTGTGTCATTTAGTTGACTTGATTGCTTCAACATTGGTTTTCATATCGGCAATTGAATTGTCCGTTTTTTTAAATTTTATTTATTTTTTGGCTGTGTTGGGTCTTCATTGCTGCATGCGGGCTTTCTCTAGTTGTGGTGAGAAGGGGCTACTCTTCTTTGCGGTGCACAGGCTCCTCATTGCAGTGGCTTCTCTTGTTGCGGAGTATGGGCTCTAGGTGCGTGGGCTTCTGTAATTGTGGCACGCAGGCTCTAGAGCGTAGGCTCAGTAGTTGTGGTGCACAGACTTAGTTGCTCTGTGGCATGTGGGATCTTCCCGGACCAGGGCTTGAACCTGTGTCCCCTGCATTGGCAGGCAGATTCTTAACCACTGCACCACCAAGGAAGTCCCTGAATTGTCTATTTTTGATTGGTTCATCTTTGTAGCTTCTAGTTCCTTGTTACAGTGATCTGTGTTTCTAATGATAATCTTTCTTAATTCAGTTAGCATTTTTATTACCTTTTTGAACTCAGTGTCTAGTAGACTGGTGAGCTCTGTTTCATTGTTCTTTCAGAGGATATCTCTTGCTCTTTTAATTGGGAGTAATTCTCTGCCTTTTCATTTGACTTAACGTTTAGGAGAAACAGTTATCTACTGTGGTCTTGAAGAGGCATTTTTTTGTGTGAGTGTCCATGTGTAGACCGTGTGTGTCCAGTGTTTTTGGTGCGAGGGCTGGTTCGGTATGGATGACAGCCACATCTTCCCTCAGGAAGTGCTGGCCATTATCCCCTTGATAGGGGTGTGTGGTTGGTGTTGGAGTATCTAAAGCCTGTGCAGGGTGTGAGGCAGGACTTCCCCTCTGCTCCACGGCTGTCACAGCTCTGTCAGGGGTGGGGTCTGCTCCTCAGTTGTTGAAGTAGAAACCCTGAGGGTTGGGTTCAGTCAGGCTCTGTTGCCTTTGGGCATGTGCCCTGCTGCAAATGAGGTAGTTGCTGGAGCAAGTGAGGCCCATGCAGTCACAGGGGACCTATGTGCTACTGTGTATGCATCCACAGTTCTGCTCAGCAGCAGCCCAAAGTCGTGTCCCTTTCTCAGTTGTGTTTGTATCAGATCTACTGCAAGGCTATGCTGTGGAGCAGGCTGAGGCTGGGGGTTGTGATGTGTGGCTGCAGGAATTGAGGTGGCTGCACTGACCCCCAGAGATCTGGGCTGCCTCTGTGGCAGATTTCTCTCAGGACATGTCTGCCAGATCCAGCACTAAGCTGTGGTGCGGAGTGGGCGGAGCTGAGGTGTTGACCCCTTTGGATTGGGAAGTGTGGTGAGGTGGCAGCAGCCAGTGCAAGGCTCTCTCTGCCCTGATTGTTAGTGTGCCAGCATGAGCATACTCCTTGTAAGTGGAGTCTGGGCTTCTCCAGCCCTTCTGTCTATCCCAGTGGATTTCCCAGCAGGCAAGTGGGCTTGTGTCCTCCATGCAAGACCCCCAGGACTGGGATACCCAGATTGTGGCTCTACTTGCTTACTCTCCAGGGCGAGGGTCCCAATCCAATGGCTTTTTTACCTGTCTTACCCAGTTACATGGAAATCTTTCTCGCAGGTTTGGTTATATAGGCGTTCTTCTGCCAGTTTCCAGTTGGTTTTCCACAAGAATTTTTCCACATGTAGATGTATTTTTGATGTGTTTGTGGGGGGGAGGTGAGCTCTATGTCCTCCTACTCTGCCATCTTGATCCTCCTCTCTGTCTCTGAGGAGGGAGGTGAAGGGACTGACAGCACAGAGCTGAGGTAACTTTTTTTAGTTGAAGTACTGTTGATGTACAATATTATATAACTTTTAGGTGTACATATAATGATTCACAATTTTTTTTCTGTGGTACACAGGCCTCTCACTGTTGTGGCCTCTTCCATTGCAGAGCACAGGCTCCAGACGTGCAGGCTCAGCGGCCATGGCTCACAGGCCCAGCCGCTTCGCGGCATGTGGGATTTTCCCGGACCGGGGCACGAACCCGTGTCCCCTGCATCGGCAGGCAGACTCTCAACCACTGTGCCACCGGGGAGGCCCAAAGATTCACAATTTTTAAAAGATATACTCCATTTATACTTATTATAACATATTGGCTATATTGCCTGTGCTGTACAGTATACTCTTTTTTTTTAACATCTTTATTGGGGTATAATTGCTTTACAATGGTGTGTTAGTTTTTGCTTTATAACAAAGTGAATCAGTTATACATATACATATGTTCCCATATCTCTTCCCTCTTGCGTCTCCCTCCCTCCCACCCTCCCTATCCCACCCCTCCAGGCAGTCACAAAGCACCAAGCCGATATCCCTGTGCTATGCGGCTGCTTCCCACTAGCTATCTACCTTACGTTTGTTAGTGTATATATGTCCATGCCACTCTCTCGCTTTGTCACAGCTCACCCTTCCCCCTCCCCATATCCTCACGTCCGTTCTCCAGTAGGTCCGTGTCTTTATTCCTGTCTTACCCCTAGGCTCTTCATGACGTTTTTTTTCTTAAATTCCATATATATGTGTTAGCATACGGTATTTGTCTTTCGCTTTCTGACTTACTTCACTTTGTATGACAGACTCTAGGTCTATCCACCTCATTATAAATAGCTCAATTTCGTTTCTTTTTATGGCTGAGTAATATTCCATTGTATACATGTGCCACATCTTCTTTATCCATTCATCCGATGATGGGCACTTAGGTTGTTTCCATCTCCGGGCTATTGTAAATAGAGCTGCAATGAACATTTTGGTACATGACTCTTTTTGAATTTTGGTTTTCTCAGGGTATATGCCCAGTAGTGGGCTTGCTGGGTCATATGGTAGTTCTATTTGTAGTTTTTTAAGGAACCTCCATACTGTTCTCCATAGTGGCTGAAACAATTCACATTCCCACCAGCAGTGCAGGAGTGTTCCCTTTTCTCCACACCCTCTCCAGCATTTATTGTTTCTAGATTTTTTGATGATGGCCATTCTGACTGGTGTGAGATGATATCTCATTGTAGTTTTGATTTGCATTTCTCTAATGATTAATGATGTTGAGCATTCTTTCATGTGTTAGTTGGGAGTCTGTATATCTTCTTTGGAGAAATATCTATTTAGGTCTTCTGCCCATTGTTGGATTGGGTTGTTTGTTTTTTTGTTATTGAGCTGCATGAGCTGCTTCTAAATTTTGGAAATTAATCCTTTGTCACTTCATTTGCAAATATTTTCTCCCATTCTGAGGGTTGTCTTTTGGTCTTGTTTATGGTTTCCTTTGCTGTGCAGAAGCTTTGAAGTTTCATTAGGTCCCATTTGTTTATTTTTGTTTTTATTTCCATTTCTCTAGGAGGTGGGTCAAAAAGGATCTTGCTGTGATTTATGTCATAGAGTGTTCTGCCTATGTTTTCCTCTAAGAGTTTGATAGTTTCTGGTCTTACATTTAGGTCTTTAATCCATTTTGAGCTTATTTTTGTGTATGGTGTTAGGGAGTGATCTAATCTCATACTTTTACATGTAGCTGTCCAGTTTTCCCAGCACCACTTATTGAAGAGGCTGTCCTTTCTCCACTGTACATTCCTGCCTCCTTTATCAAAGATAAGGTGACTATATGTGCATGGGTTTATCTCTGGGCTTTCTATCCTGTTCCATTGATCTATCTTTCTGTTTTTGTGCCAGTACCGTACTGTCTTGATTACTGTAGCTTTGTAGTATAGTCTGAAGTCAGGGAGCCTGATTCCTCCAGCTCCGTTTTTCGTTCTCAAGATTGCTTTGGCTATTCGGGGTGTTTTGTGTTTCCATACAAAGTGTGAAATTTTTTGTTCTAGTTCTGTGAAAAATGCCAGTGGTAGTTTGATAGGGATTGCATTGAATCTGTAGATTGCTTTGGGTAGTAGAGTCATTTTCACAATGTTGATTCTTCCAATCCAAGAACATGGTATATCTCTCCATCTCTTTGTATCATCTTTAATTTCTTTCATCAGTGTCTTATAATTTTCTGCATACAGGTCTTTTGTCTCCTTAGGTAGGTTTATCCCTAGATATTTTATTCTTTTTGTTGCAATGGTAAATGGGAGTGTTTTCTTGATTTCACTTTCAGATTTTTCATCATTAGTGTATAGGAATGCCAGAGATTTCTGTGCATTAGTTTTGTATCCTGCAACTTTACCAAATTCATTGATTAGCTCTAGTAGTTTTCTGGTAGCATCTTTAGGATTCTCTATGTATAGTGTCATGTCATCTGCAAACAGTGACAGCTTTACTTCTTTTCCAATTTGGATTCCTTTTATTTCCTTTTCTTCTCTGATTGCTGTGGCTAAAACTTCCAAAACTATGTTGAATAAGAGTGGTGAGAGTGGGCAACCTTGTCTTGTTCCTGATCTTAGTGGAAATGCTTTCAGTTTTTCACCATTGTGGATGATATTGGCTGTGGGTTTGTCATATATGGCCTTTATTATGTTGAGGTAAGGTCCCTCTATGCCTACTTTCTGGAGGGTTTTTATCATAAATGGGTGTTGAATTTTGTGAAAAGCTTTCTCTGCATCTATTGAGATGATCATATGGTTTTTCTCCTTCAATTTGTTAATATGGTTTATCACATTGATTGATTTGCATATATTGAAGAATCCTTGCATTCGTGGAATAAACCCTACTTGATCATGGTGTATGATCCTTTTAATGTGCTGTTGGATTCTGTTTGCTAGTATTTTGTTGAGGATTTTTGCATCTATGTTCATCAGTGATATTGGCCTGTAGTTTTCTTTCTTTGTGACATCTTTGTCTGGTTTTGGTATCAAGGTGATGGTGGCCTCGTAGAATGAATTTGGGTATGGTCCTCCCTCTGCTATGTTTTGGAAGAGTTTGAGAAGGATAGGTGTAAGCTCTTCTCTAAATGTTTGATAGAATTCGCCTGTGAAGGCATCTGGTCCCGGGCTTTTGTTTGTTGGAAGATTTTTAATCACAGTTTCAATTTCAGTGCTTGTGATTGGTCTGTTCATATTTTCTATTTCTTCCTGATTCAGTCTTGGCAGGTTGTGCATTTCTCATAATTTGTCCATTTCTTCCAGGTTGTCCATTTTATTGGCATAGAGTTGCTTGTAGTAATCTCTCATGATCTTTTGTATTTCTGCAGTGTCAGTTGTTACTCCTCCTTTTTCATTTCTAATTCTATTGCAGTATATTCTTATAACTTATTTATTTTTATATATAGTAGTTTGTACCTGTTAATCCCCTACACCTATCTTGCCCCTTCCCCTTCCCACTGGTAACCACTAGTTTGTTCTCTATATCTGTGAGTCTCTTTCTTTTATGTTATATTTAGTAGGTGGTTTTATTTTTTAGATTCCACATGTAAGTGATATCATACAATATTTTTCTTTCTTTGACTCATTTCATTAAGCATAATACCCTGCAAGTCCATCCATGTTGCTGCAAATGGCAAAATTCATTCTTTTTTTCATGGCTCAGTGGTGTTCCATTGTGTGTATATTTTCTTTATCCATTTTTCTGTTGATGGACATTTAGGTTGCTTCCATACCTTAGCAATTGTAAATAATGCTGCTATGAACATGGTGTGTATGTATCTTTTCGAATTAATGTTTTTGTGTTTTCAGCTAGATACCCGGTAGTGAAATTGCTGGATCATATGGTAGTTCTATTTTTAGTTTTTTGAGAAACTTCAGTGTTGTTTCCTACAGTGGCTGCACCAATTTACATTCCCACCAACAGTGTATTAGGGTTCCCTTTTCTCCACTTCCTCACCAACATTTGTTATTTGTGTTCTTTTTGATGATAGCCATTCTAACAGGAGTGAAGTGTGATACATCATTGTGGTTTTGATTTGCATTTCTCTGATAATTAATGATCTTGAGCATCTTTTCCTGTGTCTGTTGGCCATCTGCCTGTCTTCTTTGGAAAAATGTCTATTCAGGTCTTCTGCCCATTTTTCCATCTGGTTGTTTGTTTTTTGATGTTGGGCTGTCTAAGCTGTATAAATATTTTGGATATTAAGCCCTTCTCAGTTGCATGGTTTGCAAATATTTTGTCCCATTAAGTAGGCTGTCTTTTTTTTTTGTCGATGGTTTCCTTTGCTGTGCAAAAGCTTTTAAGTTTATTTAAGTCCCATTTGTTTGTTTTTTCTTTTTTATTGGCAACTAATCAAGATGGTTTTTTTTTTGTTTTTTTTTTTGTGGTACGTGGGCCTCTTACTGTTGTGGCCTCTCTCATTGCAGAGCACAGCCTCCGGATGTGCAAGCTCAGCAGCCATGGCTCACGGGCCTAGCTGCTCTGCGGCATGTGGGATCCTCCCGGACCGGGGCACGAACCCGTGTCCCCTGCATCGGCAGGCGGACTCTCAACCACTGTGCCACCAGGGAAGCCCTGTTTTTGCTTTTTTTCCCTTTGTTGTAGGGGACAGATCCAAAAAAATATTGCTACAGTTTATGTCGAAGAGTGTTCTGCCTATGTTTTCTTCTAGGAGTTTTATAGCCTCCTGCATTACATTTAGGTCTTTAATCCATTTTGAGTGTATTTTTGTATATGGTGTTAGACAATGTTCTAATTTCATTCTTTTACATGAAGCTGCCTGGTTTTCCCAGGACCATTTATTTTTATTTTTTCACTTTGCCCTGTTCTTTTTTGTTTCTTTTGAATTTTATTTTATTTTTTTTATACAGCAGGTTCTTATTAGTTATCTATTTTATACATATTAGTGTATATATGTCAATCCCCATCTCCCAATGCATCCCATCACCCCCTGGCTTTACCCCCTTGGTGTCCATATGTTTGTTCTCTACATCTGTTGTCTATTTCTGCCTTGCAAACTGGTTCATCTGTACCATTTTTCTAGATTCCACATATATGCATTAATATACGATATTTGTTTTTCTCTTTCTGACTTACTTCACTCTGTATAACAATCTCTAGCTCTATCCACGTCTCTACAAATGACCCAATTTCGTTCCTTTTCATGGCTGAGTAATATTCCATTGTATATATGTACCACATGTCTTTATCTATTTGTCTGTCGATGGGCATTTAGGTTGCTTCCATAACCTGGCTATTGTAAATAGTGCTGCAATGAATACTGGGGTGCATATGTCTTTTTGAATTATGGTTTTCTTAGGGTATATGCCCAGTAGTGGGATTGCTGGGTCATATGGTAATTCTATTTTTAGTTTTTTAAGGAACCTCCATACTGTTCTCCATAGTGGCTGTATCAATTTACATTCCCACCAACAGTGCAAGAGGGTTCCCTTTTCTCCATACCCACCCCCAGCATTTGTTGTTTGTAGATTTTCTTTTTTTTTTTAATGATGGCTAGCACTTTTTTTTTTTTTTTTTTGGCTAGCACTTTTTAACAATCATGTATTTTTTAACTAAAAGAAAAAGAGAGAGACCACTCTGGCTGTTTTGTAGGAAATAGACTTGCAGGCGGGACTGGAATAGAATCAGAGAGACCAGTTAGGAGGCTACTGGAGTATTTCAGGCAGAGAAGATGGTGGTTTGGATGGTGACAGCAAGAAGAATTGGTCTGAGTCTGGCTATAATTTGAAGGTTCTTGCTGCTGATTGTATGTGGAGTATGAAAAAGAAAGAAATCAAGGATTGCTCCAGAATATATCGCCTGCTCAATTGAAAGGGTAGAGGGACCTCTAGAGGCAAATGTGGAGTTTAGTTTGGGGCATGTTTGAGACACCTTTTAGACACCCAACTGGAGCCGTCAAGTTGGCATTGAGTCGTCAGCATGTGGATGCACTTTGAAGTCATGAAGTTAAATGTGTTCACCAAGAGAGTGATGAGTCGAGATAGAGAAGAACTTTCTGGACTGAATCTTGAGGCAGCGCTAACTCTTGGAGGTCAGGGACATGAGGAGGAGCCAGAAGGAAATTCTGTACAAACTAGAAGCCCCTGGAAACCTTGGAAATCAGCAAAGAGTATCTTAGCACTTGCTGCTTAAAGGGTGGTCCTTGGGGCAGCTGTATCAGCATCACCTGGAAACTTGTTAGAAATACAGATCCCTGGGCTCCACTGCAGAGCTGTTGCATCAGAATCTTTGGAGGTGGCATCCAGCAGTCTGTTTTAGCAATCTCTTATGGTGATTTTTAAAAACTCTAAAGTTTGCACAGTGCAGTCCTGGAGGATCGTGAAGAGTTGAGTTTGAAAGGCATTGTTGTGGAGCACTTGTTACAGATCTGGCCTCTGCTTTCCTTTGCCCTTTATCCTCCATATAGGAGGTCAGCAGGTGACCCAGTCTTCCACACTTGCTTCAGAGAGAGCGATCCTAGTGCAGGGCAGGGCACACATGGTGTGAGACAGGTGCCTGGCAGAGCAGGCTGTGCAAAGATCCAGGACAGGTGGTTAGAGGAAAGGTGGACACCTGAGCTCCTGAAGTGCCACAGACCAGGGAGCATCTTAGAGTGGACATCCCAAGCAGGTGTATCTGTTTGTCTGAATTTGCCCTGGGGCTTGGATCTAAGGGAAAAACAAGTAAGGGAAGGCAGAAGCCTCCTGGTCAGTGTCTTTGCATTACCTACTCACTAGCTCCAGGCTGATTTTGAGAGTTCTGTTCGCCTGTGTACATCACAGACTGCTGATGGGGATTTGCTAAGTGCATCCGAGGGGCCATACCTGTCTAAGATAGTGAAGATAAAGGAAGAAGACTGGAGTCTCTCAGTGATTTAGAGATGTTAACAAGGCAGGCTGTGTGAAAGGTGCTAAGCCAGCATTTTAAACAGAGTGTGGCTGGGGCCCAGAGTGGTTCATCCGATCTGGTGCTGGCAGGAGAAGGCTTCGTTAGAAAAGGAGTTCTTGAACTCGAGTCCATGGTGTAATGCAGTAGGTCCATGAACTTGAGTGGGAAAAAAATGTATACTGGTCAAACTGAAAATTAGCATTTCCTTCTATTATGAATGTAGGCAGCAAACCATAATAGTATTAGCAGAACCTGTGACTCTGTTATCCATGTAAATCATAGATATTCTTTTTTTAATTACTAATTTATTTATGTTTGGCTGCGTTGGGTCTTTGTTGCTGCACGTGGGCTTTCTCTAGTTGTAGCGAGTGTGGGCTGCTCTTCGTTGTGGCGCACGGGCTTCTCATTGCGATGGCTTCTCTTGTTGCAGAGCACGGGCTCTAGGCACGAGGGCTTCAGTAGTTGTGGCACATGGGCTCAGTAGTTGTGACTCACGGACTTTAGAGCGCAGGCTTAGTTGTGGCGCATGGGCTTAGTTGCTCCGCAGTGTCGTTTGTAGATTTTCTGATGATGCCCATTCTAACTGGTGTGAGGTGATACCTCATTGTAGTTTTGATTTGCATTTCTCTAATAATTAGTGATGTTGAGCAGCTTTTCATGTACCTCTTGGCCATCTCTCTGTCTTCTTTGGAGGAATGTCTATTTAGGTCTTCTGCCCATTTTTTGATTGGGTTGTTTATTTTTTAAAATATTGAGCTGCATGAGCTATTTATATATTTTGGAGATTAACCCTTTGTCTATTGATTTGTTTGCAAATATTTTCTCCCATTCTGAGGGTTGTCTTTTCATCTTGTTTATAGTTTCCTTTGCTGTGTAAAAGCTTTTAAGTTTCATTAGGCCGCATTTGTTCCAGGACCATTTATTGAAGAGACTTTTTTTCCATTGTATATTCTCATCTCCTTTTGCATAGATTAATTGACCACAGGTGTGTTGGTTTATTTCTGGGCTTTCTGTTCTGTTCCATTGATCTATGTGTCTGTTTTTATGCCAGTACCTTATTGTTTTTATTACTGTATCTTTGTAGTATAGTTTGAAGCCACGGAGCATGATTCCTCCAGCTCTGTTGTTTCTCAAGATTGTTTTGGCTTTTTGTGGTCTTTTGTGTTTCCATACAAATTTTAAAAGTGTTTGTTTTAGTTCTGTGAAAAATGTCCTTGGTATTTTGATGGGGTTTGCATTGAATTTGTAGATCACCTGGGTAGTATGGTCATTTTAACAATATTAATTCTTCCAATCCATGAATGTGGTTTATCTTTCTATCTGTCTGTGTCATCTTCAACTTCTTTCATCAGCGTTAGTTTTCTAAGTACAGGTCTTTTACCTCCTTAGGTAGGTTTATTCCTATTTTACTCTTTTTGATGTGACAGTAAATGGATTGTTTCCTTAATTTCTCTTTCTAATAGTTCATTCTTAGTGTTTAGAAATGCAACAGATTTCTGTATATTAATTTTGTACCCTGCAACTTTAGTGAATTAATTGATGAGCCCTGTTAGTTTTCTGGTGGTGTCTTTAGGATTTTCTATGTATAGAATCATGTTTTATCCAAACAATGACAGTTTTACTTCTTCCTTTTCAATTTGGATTGCTTTTCTTTTCTTGTCTGATTGTTGTGGCTAGGACTTCCAATACCATGTTGAATAAAAGTGGCAAGAGTGGGCATGCTTGTCTTGTTCCTGATCTTAGAGGAAATGCTTTCAGCTTTTTACTGTTGAGCATGATGTTAGTAGTGGGCTTGTCATATATGGCCTTTATTATGTTGAATTATGTTTCCCTCTATGCCCACTTTCTGGAGAGTTTTTTTATCATAAATGGTATTGAGGGGTTTTTTTGGTTTGTTTTTGCGGTACGCGGGCCTCTCACTGCTGTGGCCTCTCCCATTGCGGAGCACAGGCTCCGGATGCTCAGGCTCAGCGGCCATGGTTCACGGGCCCAGCCGCTCCACGGCATGTGGGATCCTCCCCGACCAGGGCACGAACCCGTGTCCCCTGCATCAGCAGGCGGACTCTCAACCACTGCGCCACCAGGGAAGCCCGGATATTGAGTTTTTATCAAAAGCTTTTTCTGAATCTATTGAGATGATCATATGGTTTTTATTCTTCAGTTTGTTAATGTGGTGTATCACATTGATCGTGAATATTGAAAAATTTTTGCATCCCTGGGATAAATCCCACTTGATTATATTATGTGATTATTTTAATGTATCATTGGATTTGGTTTGCTAATATTTTGTTGAAGGTTTTTGCATTTATATTCATCAGTGATATTGGCCTGCGATTTTCTTTTTTTGTGGTATCTTTGTCTGGTTTTGGTATCCGGGTGATGCTGGCCTCATAGAATGAGTTTGGGAGTATTCCTTCCTCTGCAGTTTTTTGGAATAGTTTCAGAAGGATAGGTGTTAACTCTTGTAGAAATGTTTGGTAGAATTCTCCTGTGAAGCCACATGGTCCTGGAATTTTTGGTGTTGTTGGGAGTTTTTAAAGTTTCTGATTCAGTTTCATTATGGGTAATTGATCTGTTCATAATTTCTATTTATTCCTGGTTCAGTCTTGGGAAGTTGTATATTTCTAGGAATTTGTCCATTTCTTCTAGGTTGTTCATTTTATTAGCATATACTTGTTTGTAGTAGTCTCTTATGATCCTTTGCATTTCTGTGGTGTTGTCTGTAACTTCTCTTTTTTCATTTCTGATATTATTGATTTGGGCCCTCCCTCTTTTTTCTTGATGAGTCTGGCTAAATGTTTATCAATTTTATCCTTTCAAAGAACTAGCTCTTAGTTTCATTGATTTTTTTAAAATCTCGATTTCATTTATTTCTGCTCTGATTTACAATTTCTTTCCTTCTACTGACTTGGGGTTTTGTTTGTTGTTCTTTTTCTAGTTCCTTTATGTGTAAGGTCAGGTTGTTTGAGATTTTTCTTGTTTCCTGAGGTAAGCTTGTATTGCTATAAACTTCCCTCTTAGAACTGCTTTTGCTGCATCCCATATATTTTTGGATCATTGTGTTTCATTTTCACTTGTCTCTAGGTATTTTTTATTTCCTCTTTGATTTATTCAGTGCTTGTTTAGTAGCATATTGTTTAGCCTCCACCTGTTTGTGTTTTTTTGCAGGTTTTTTTCCTTGTAGTTGATTTCTAGTTTCATAGCATTGTGGTTGGAAAAGATGCTTGATATGATTTCAATTTTCTTAAATTTACCAAGGATTGTTTTCTGGCCTAGCATGTGATCTATCCTGGAGAATGTTCCATGAGCACTTGAATGTGTATTCTACTGCTTTTTATGGGATGTTCTATATGTATCTATTAAGTTCATTAGGTCTAATGTGTCATTTAAGGCCAGTGTTTCCTTATTGATTCTCTGGATGTTCTGTCCATTGATGTAAGTGTGGTAAGGTCCCCCATTGTTACTATCAATTTCTGCCTTTATGTCCATTAATATTTGCTTTATGTATTTAGGTGCTCCTATGTTGGGTGCATATATATTTACAATTGGTATATCTTTTTCTTGGATTGATCCCTTGTTCATTATGTCATGTCCTCCTTTATCTCCTGTAACAGTCTTTATTTTAAAGTCTATTTTTTCTGATATGACTATTGCTACGTTGGCTTTCTTTTGATTTCCATTTGCATGGAATGGAAATTTTTTCATCCCCTTTTTCCATCCTCTCACTTTCAGTTTGTATGTGTCTCTACATCTCAAGTGAGTCTCTTGTAGCCAGCATATATGTGGGTCTTGTTTTTTTATTCATTCAGCTACTCTGTCTTTTGATTGGAGCATTTAGTCCATTTACATTTAAAGTAATTACAGATATGTATGTTCTTATTGCCATTTTGTTAATTGTTTTGGGTTTTTTTTTTTTTTTTTTTGTGGTACGCGGGCCTCTCATTGTTGTGACCTCTGCTGTTGTGGAGCACAGGCTCCTGACGCGCAGGCTCAGCGGCCATGGCTCACGGGCCCAGCCGCTCTGCAGCACGTGGGATCTTCCCGGACCGGGGCACGAACCCGTGTCCTCTGCATCGGCAGGCGGTCTCTCAACCACTGCACCACGAGGGAAGCCCTTGGGTTATTTTTATAGGTCTTTTTTGTTCCTTTCTTCTTTTGTTCTCTTGTGATTTGATGACTATCTTTAGTGTTATGTTTGGATTCCTTTTTCTTTTTGAGTGTGTCTATTACAGATCTTGTGTATGATTACCATGAGGTTTTTTTTTTTTTAATATTTATTTATTTAGTTTGGCTGCACCACGTCTTAGTTGCGGCATGTGGGATCTTCATTGCAGCATGCATGTGGGATCTAATTCCCTGACCAGGGATCAAACCTGGGCTCCCTGCATTGGGAGCATGGAGTCTTAGCCACTGGACCACCAGGGAAGTCCCCCATGAGGTTTTTATGTATCAATTGATATATATATGTGATTGTTTTAAGTTGCTGATCTCTTAATTTCCAATGCCTTTTAACAACCCTGCATTTGTACTCTCCTCCCCTCATGTTTACTGTTTTTGATATTATGTTTTACATCTAATTGTTTTGTGTATCTCTTTACTGCTTACTGTGGATGTAGATTTTACTACTTTTGTGTTTTAACCTTCCTACTAGCTTTGTGTGTGTGTGATTTCCTGCCTTTACTGTTTGCCTTTACCAATGAGATTTTTCCTTTCATGATTTTCGGGTTTCCTGTTATGGCCTTTTCTTTTGCTTAGAGAAGTTCCTTTAACATTTCTTGTTTGGTGGTGCTGAACTTTTTTTGCTTTTGCTTGTCTGTAAGGCTTTTGATCTCTCCATCAAATCTGAATGAGAGCCTTGCTGGGTATTCTTGGTTGCTGCAGGTTTTTCCCTTTCATCAGTTTAAGTATATTGTGCCATTCCCTACTGGCCTACAGAGTTTCTGCTGAAAAGTCAGCTGATAGGTTTATGGGACTTTATTTGTATTTCATTTGTTGTTTTTCCCTTGCTGCTTTTAATATTCTCTCCATCTCTAATTTCTGCCATTTAGATTACAACGTGTCTTTGTGTGTTTCTCTTTGGGTTAATCCTGTGGAGACTCTGTACTTCCTGGATTGGATGTTTGTTTCCTGTCCCATTTTAGGCCAGTTTTCAGCTATTATGTCTTCAAGTTTGTTCTCGGCTCCCTTTTCTCTGTTTCCTCCTTCTTGGACCTCTATATTAGTGCACTTGATGTTGTCCCAGAGTTCTGATAAATTGTCCTCATTTCTTTTCTTTATTTTTTCTGTTCGGCTTCAGTGATTTCCACTTCTCCATCTTCCAGCTCGCTGATCCATTCTTCTGTCCCATTTAGTCTACTGTTGGTTTCTTCTAGTATATTTTCCATTTCAGTTAGTGTATTCTTCATCTCTGTTTGGTTCTCTGTTTACATCTCTGTTTACATTTTCCAACTCTTTGTTTAAAACTTCCAACTTCTCTCACTGTTTATCCACTCTTCTCCCATGTTCTTTGATCATTTTTACGATCACTACCCTGAACTCTTTCTTGAGTAGACTGCATATCTCCACTTTGCTTAGTTTTTCTTCCGGGGTTTTATCTTATTCCTTCGTTTGGAAAATACTCCTCTGTTGCCTCACTTTGCCGAGTTTTTTTTTTTTTTTTTTTAATGTATCTGGCAGATTGGTTACATTTCCCCACCCTGGAGAAGCAGCCTTCTGTAGGAGATGTCCTATGCATCCCAGCAACGCATCCCCCTCTTGTTACCCAAGCTGTATGTCCTCTAGGGGTTCACCCTATGAGGGGTGCATGGGTCCCTCTGTTGTGGCAGGCTGTGTGGGTAGTTTGGTAGGCTTGATTGGCCCCGGGTTCAGTTGATTGCCAGGCCTTGCCTTGTGTGGGGGGTGCTAACCTCTGGTTGGTGGGACCAGGTCACGTGGTGACTGACTGTGGAACCCAGGAGGCCCGGGACTAGTGCTAGGCACTGGTGGGCAGAGTCAAGGTCCAGGAGACTCTGGGGCTGTTGCCCACCCACTGGTGGGGGAACCCAGGTCCTGGGGCTAGTGCCAGCCTACTGGTAGGCAGAGCCAGATCCTGGAATCTAGTCCCAGTGACCAGGGGTCCCTGAGCTGGTGTTAGGTCGCTGGTGGGTGAGGCCCATTCCTGACATGGTTGAGTGCAGAGTCCAGAGCATCCTGAAGTTTGTGATGGCCTGCTAGTGGGTGGGGCCAGGCCCAGCTGGTCCTAGTGCAGGATCTGGCCTGCTGGTGGAGTGTCCGGGTCCATCGGCTGTAGAGCTGTGGTTTTCTTGCTGTTGGTGTCTGCTCCCTGGTGGGTGAGACTGGTCTGGAGGCTAGAGCAGACTCCTTGGAATGTGGGACTGTGGCCCAGGCACTGGTGCCTGCCCATGAGTGGGTGGAGCTGGGCCCTATGGTGGGAAAGGCCATGTCCAGAGGTGGCTGGGGGCTCAGGGGGTCTCAAGGCAGCCTATCTGATGGTGGGTGGAGCTGTGTCCCCACCCAGTTAGTTGCTTGCCCTAAGGTATCCCAGCAGTGGTGCCTATAGGCTGTTGGGCCAGGACCAGGCTGGGTGCTGGGGCTAATAAGCCGGAGGGAGGATTCCACAATGACTTGCCAGCACCAGTGTCCACATGGTAGAATGAGCTCCCAAGAATGGCTGCTGCCAGTGACTATATCCCTAGGGTGAGCTGCAGTTGCCTCCTGCCTCTCCAGGAGATTCTCTAAGAGCAGCAGGTAGGTCTGACCCAGGCTCCTATATAACCACTGCTCCTGCCCTGGGTCCTGGAGCATGTGAGATTTTCTGTGAGCCCTTTGAGAGTGAAGTCTCTGTTTCCGCCAGCCCTCTGGTACTCCTGAAAGTAAGCCCCTCTTGCCTTTTAAAGCCAAATGCTCTGGGTGCTCATCTTGCTAGTGCAGGACCCTTGGGCTGGGGAGCCTGACTTGGGGCTTGGAACCCTCTTTTGGAAGAACCTCTGCAATTGCAATTCTCCCATATGTCGGTCCCCCCCTGGGGATATGGGACTTGGCTGTATTGTGACTCCACTCCTCCTGCCCATCTTGTTGTGGTTCCTTCTTTATATTACCTTTAGTTGTAGAAGACCTTTTTGGTAGGTTCTGGTCTTTCCAAAGTGTCAACTTTGGAAGCTGATTAGAACAAGTCAACTGTAAAAAGACATTTACGAGATAATCACAAATAAGAACACTGACTGGATGTTAGTATGAAGGAATTATTGGTGAATTTTTTAGTGTGATAATGGCATTATTTTATCTCTTGAAGGTGCATACAGAAATGTACAGATGAAGTAAGGTACCAGAAATTGCCTTAAAATAATTCATTCATAGGAGTATGTGTGGAAAAAGTGAGGGTTGGATAAGAGATGATACAACACAGTCCATGAGCTGATAATTTTTGAAACTGGGTAATGTGGATGTAGTTCATTATACTATTTTCTCTACTTTATGTGTGTTTAAAATCTTCCACTGAGGGGGAAAAAAAGCAGGTATGAAAAGTACCTTGCACATAGCAGCAGCTCAATAAAGGATTGTTTCTGTAATCTAACAATGAGCAAACTGCACTTTAGAGAGCTTAAGTAACTTAACCTAAAGACACACAGGCTTGGCAAACATCAGTCTGATTCTCAGAGAGTCCTATGTGTAGGTAGCCCAGTTGGCAGCTGTGATAATCACAAAAGCCACTCACTCAAATTGAATTTTTATTCCAAAGACTGTAATGGGTATAAAGACAACAGCCCAAACTGAAAACAATCTGCTTAACTGGAAATTAGAAGTAGTTCATTTGCAGGAGAGCAAAGAGTGGGTGACAGCCTTGGCACTCTGATAAGTTATAACCAAGAAAGCATAAAAATAACCAATGTCCTTCTGATACACAATGTGGATGTGCAGCATTTACAGCAAATAACAGGAAGAAAGGAAAGGAAAAAATCCACAGAATCCCCAAATTCAGAAATTAACATTCACTTAACAACACAGTGGTGAAGACTTTTGGTAGCAAAATTTTCACAATTCTTAAAATGGGAATCTTCAAAAGTACTTTGTTAAGTTCAAAAGCTAAAAAAACTGAAGAGGGAATAGTTACACTGGCTTAGAAGAGCTGCCGCCTGTCACGAAGATGACAATCAGTCCTAGTTCCAAACACAGTGATAACCGGTGAACCTGACGAACCGAAGAGAGAGGCCGACTGGTGGGCACTGATGTCACTGATTGTACGGACACACTGGATCACTCATCACTAAGAGCCAACTCTAACAGCTACTGCTCCTCCTGACTGATGCCAAGGTTGCCTTTCTGCACCTCGAGCTCCTCAGCACTGACCATCGATGGGTCAATGGCCGCATATTTGGTTCCGTGGAATTGCAGCAAATGTATCTGCAGAAATGCAGAATAATTATTTTAAACATCACTGTTGTGTATTAATGGTTTCTAGTTCTAAAATTACAGAGTGCTGGGGGAATGGGCAAGATAAGGTCAGGGGGTTAAAAGGTACAAAACTACCATGTATAAAATAAGCTACAAGAATATATTGTACAGCACAGGGAATATAGCCAATATTTTATAGTAACTTTAAATGTAGTATAATCTATAAAATTGTTGAATCACTATATAGAACACCTGAAACTAATATTATAAATCAACTATACCTCAATAAAAATATATACACTAAAACATTAGAGTAATACATACTAATTAGAAAAATTAGAAAACAGAAAAGTCAAAAAAATTTTAAAAACCACAATTTGGGGACTTCCCTGGCAGTGCAGTGGTTGAGAATCCGCCTGCCAATGCAGGGGACATGGGTTCAAGCCCTGGTCTGAGAAGATCCCACATGCTGTGGAGCAACTAAGCCCGTGCGCCACAACTGCTGTGCCTGTGCTCTATAGCCCGCAAGCTACAACTACTGAGCCCGTGCGCCACAAATACTGAAGCCTGCATGCCTAGAGCCTGTGCTCTGCAACAAGAGAAGCCACTGCAATGAGAAGCCCGCGCACTACGATGAAGAGTAGCCCCTGCTTGCTGCAACCAGAGAAAGCCCGCGTGCAGCAACGAAGACTCAATGCAGGCAAAAAACAAAGAAACACAAAAACAAACCAAAACCACAATTTGGGATCTTTGTTCCTCACTTAATATGTAACCAGTCTTTCTAGGTAACTACAAATTGTTATTAACACCTTAAATTGCCACATGCTACTTCACCAGTAGGTGTTTACCCTTCCCCTCTGCTGCTACGAATCAGGTCCTTCCCATCTTCTGCTGTTCTAACACCGTAATGACTATCTCTGGGAATCAAGTTTTTTTGTATTTATGATCCTCTCCTCAGGATCTGTTGCCACATGTGGACAACAGGATCAAAGAACGTCACTGGTTTTTTAAGGCTCTTGATACTACTTGCCAAATTGCAAAGCAACCATTTCTCACCACTATTCTAATATCCATTTAGGCAGGTATTAGAAGAAGTAGTGTTTGTTTGTGTGCGTGTGTTTTAATGCATTAAAATTAGACCAAGAAGTCACTTCGTGGGATTCAGATTGACTCCATTTAAGTCTGGTGTCCTGCTCTGGCTGAATTCATTGCGTCCAGGAGCCAAGGTCCCATTGTACCAAACGGCTGCTTCAGTGTTTGAGTTCAGGCCTGTGGTTCTTAGAAAAGGGATAGTGGGCATAGAGTCCCTCAGGTGGCTCTAATATGCTTGAATTCTCCTGTAAGTTACTAATGTGGACCAATTTATCAAGTCAATGCTTCATTCCTACAGAGAATTCTGTAGTTCTCTTACTCGACGACCAGAAAATAAAAAAAACTTTATGTTTCAAACCAGATTCCGTGTTCAAAGTGCTCTGGGATCCAACCTAGGACCTACCTGTACATAGAGATTCACCTCTGCACTTCTGCACAGGTAAGGGAAATTGCCTCCTGTTTTCAGGTGAGCCCTCCGGGCATTAGGATACAGCTTGTACATTTCTTCTTTAGCTTCAGTGGAAAGTGCACTCTGGTCAAACACCTTTAACAGAACATGAGGCCCAAACTGTGATTTCAGTGTGTTCTTGGCATGTTCAGCAGAGGGCCGCCCCCCCCGCCCGAACCTTACGCTCACCCCTACCCTCATCCTAACCCGTACCCTAACCCTAACCCGTTGTCA
>NW_021701717.1:0-11280 GCF_005190385.1 Monodon monoceros
CAAAAGACACAGGCTTGCTGAATGGATACAAAAACAAGACCCATATATATGCTGTCTACAAGAGACCCACTTCAGACCTAGGGACACATACAGACTGAAAGTGAGGGGATGGAAAAAGATATTCCAAGCAAATGGAAATCAAAAGAAAGCTGGAGTAGCAATACTCATATCAGAGAAAGTGGACTTTAAAATAAAGAATGTTACAAGACACAAGGAAGTATACTACATAATGATCAAGGGATCAATCCAGAAGAAGATATAACAATTACAAATATATATGCACCCAACATAGGAGCACCACAATGCATAAGGCAACTGCTAACAGCTATAAAAGAGGAAATCAACAGTAACACAATAATAGTGTGGGACTTTAACACCTCACGTACATCAATGAACAGATAATCTAAATGGAAAATTAATTAGGAAGCACAGCTTTAAATGGCACAGTAGACCAGATAGATTTAATTGATATTTATAGGACATTCCATCTGAAAACAGCAGATTACACTTTCTTCTCAAGTGCACACAGAACGTTCTCCAGGATAGATCACATCTTGTGTCACAAATCAAGCCTCAGTAAATTTTAGAAAATTGAAATCATATCAAGCATCTTTTCTGACCACACTGCAATGAGATTAGAAATCAATTATGGGGAAAAAAACCGTAAAAAACACAAACACATGGAGACTAAACAGTACGTTACTAAATAACCAAGAGATCACTGAATAAATAAAAAAGGAAATCAAAAAATACCTAGAGAGAAATGACAATGAAAACATGATGATCCAAAACCTATGGGATGCAGCAAAAGCAGTTCCAAGAGGGAAGTTTATAGCTATACAAGCCTACCTCAAGAAACAAGAAAAATCTCAAATAAACAACCTAAAGTTTCACCTAAAGGAACTAGAGAAAGAAGAACAAACAAAACCCAAAGTTAGTAGAAGGAAAGAAATCATAAAGATCAGAGCAGAAATAAATGAAATTGAAACAAAGAAAACAATAGCAAAGATCAATAAAACTAAAAGATGTTTCTTTGAAAGATAAAAAAAATTGATAAACTATTAGCCAGACTCATCAAGAAAAAGAGGGAGAGGACTCAAATCAATACAATTAGAAATGAAAAAGGAGAAGTTACAACAGACACTGCAGAAATATAACACATCCTAAAAGACTACTACAAGCAACTCTATGCCAATAAAAAGGACAACCTGGAAGAAATGGAGAAATTCTTAAAAAGGTATAACCTTCCAAGACCGAACCAGGAAGAAATAGAAAATATTAACAGACCAATCACAAGTAATGAAATTGAAACTGTGATTAAAAATCTTCCAATAAACAAAAGTCCAGGACCAGATGTTCTCACAGGTGAATTCTGTCAAACATTTAGAGAAGAGCTAACACCCATCCTTCTCAAACTCTTCCAAAAAATTGCAGAGGAAGGAACACTCCCGAACTCATTCTATGAGGCCACCATCACCCTGACACCAAAACCAGACAAAGATACTACAAAAAAAGAAAATTACAGACCAATATCACTGATGCATATAGATGCAAAAATCCTCAACAAAATAGTAGCAAACAGAATCCCAAAACACATTAAAAGGATCATACACCATGATCAAATGGTATTTATCCCAGAGATGCAAGGATTCTTCAATATACACAAATCAATCAATGTGATACATCATATTAACAAACTGAAGAAGAAAAACCATATAATCATCTCAATAGATGCAGAAAAAGCTTTTGACAAAATTCAACATCGATTTATGATAAAAACGCTCCAGAAAGTGGGCATAGAGGGAACCTACTTCAACATAATAAAGGCCATATATGACAAACCCACAGCAAACATCATTCTCAATGGTGAAAAACTGAAAGCATTTCCTATAAGATCAGGAGCAAGACAAGGATGTCCACTCTTACCACTATTATTCAACATAGTTTTGGAAGTTCTAGCCTCGGCAATCAGAGAATGAACAGAAATAAAAGGAACACAAATTGGAAAAGAAGAAGTACAACTGTCACTGTTTGCAGATGACATGATACCATGCATAGGGAATCCTAAAGATGCCACCAGAAAACTACTAGAGCTCATCAATGAATTTGGGAAAGTTGCAGGATACAAAATTAATGCACAGAAATCTCTTGCATTCCTATACACTAATGATGAAAAATCTGAAAGAGAAATTAAGGAAACACTCCCATTTACCATTGCAACAGAAAGAATAAAATATCTAGGAATAAACCTACCTAAGGAGACAAAAGACCTGTATGCAGACAACTATAAGACACTGATGAAAGAAATTAAAGATGATACAGACAGATGGAGAGATATACCATGTTCTTAGATTGGAAGAATCAACATTGCGAAAATAACTATACTACCCAAAGCAATCTACAGATTCAATGCAATCCCTATCAAATTACCAACGGCATTTTTTACAGAACTAGAACAAAAAAATTTTTAATTTGTATGGAGACAAAAAAGACCCCGAATATCCAAAGCAGTCTTGAGGGAAAAATACAGAGCTGGAGGAATCAGACTCCCTGACTTCCGACTATACTACAAAGCTACAGTAATGAAGACAATATGGTACTGGCACAAAAACAGAAATATAGATCAATGGAACAGGATAGAAAGCCCAGAGATAAACCCACGCACCTATGGTCAACTAATCTATGACAAAGGAGACAAAGATATACAATGGAGAAAAGACAGTCTCTTCAATAAGTGGTGCTAGGAAAACTGGACAGCTACATGGAAAAGAATGAAGTTAGAGCACTCCCTAACACCATACACAAAAATAAACTCAAAATGGATTAGAGACCTAAATGTAATGCCAGGCACTATAAAACTCTTAGAGGAAAACATAGGAAGAACACTCTTTGACATAAATCACAGCAAGAACTTTTATGATACACCTCCTAGAGTAATGGAAATAAAACCAAAAATAAACAAATGGGACCTAATGAAACTTAAAAGCTTTTGCACAGCAAAGGAAACCATAAAGAAGCCTAAAAGACAACCCTCAGAATGGGAGAAAACATTTGCAAATGAATCATTGGACAAAGGATTAATCTCCAAAATATGTAAACAGCTCATGCAGCTCAATGTTAAAAAAGCAAACAACCCAATCAAAACATGGGCAGAAGACCTAAATAGACATTTCTCTAAAGAAGACAAACAGATGGCCAAGAAGCACATGAAAAGCTGCTCAACATCACTAATTATTAGAGAAATGCAAATCAAAACTACAGTGAGGTATCACCTCACACCAGTTAGAATGGGCATCATCAGAAAATCTACAAACAACAAATGCTGGAGAGGGTGTGCAGAAAAGGGAACACTGCTGCACTGTTGGTGGGAATGTAAATTGATACAGCCACTATGAAGAACAGTATGGAGGTTCCTTAAAGAACTAAAAATAGAACTATGATATGATCCAGCAATCCCACTACTGGGCATATACCCAGAGAAAACTATAATTCAAAAAGACACATGCACCCCAAAGTTCATTTCAGCACTATTTACAATAGCCAGGTCATGGAAGCAACCTAAATGCCCATTGATAGATGAATGGATAAAGAAGATGTGGCACATATATACAATGGAAGATTACTCAGCCATAAAAAGGAACGAAATTGGGTCATTTGTAGAGAAGTGGATGGATGTAGAGACTGTCGTTCAGAGTGAAGTAAGTCAGAAAGAGAAAAACAAATATCGTATATTAACACATATATGTGGAACTTAGAAAACGGTACAGATGAACCGGTTTGCAGAGCAGAAATTGAAACACACAAGTAGAGAGAAAACGTATGGACACCAAGGGGGGGAAGTGGCGGGGGGGAGGTGGTGTGATGAGCTGGGCGACTGGGATTGACATGTCTACTGATGCATGTAAAATGGATGACTAATAAGAAAAAAGTAATTAAATAAAAAATAAACATTAAAAAAAAAAGTAAATAGACCGAGAAAGCAGACTTGATCTGTAGGTATAATGAGGAACATGCGTATTTCTCTCTGAATGTCTGTAATCATTTCCCCTGGAGAGTGCTATGGACACTTGCTTACAGCACCCCTATAGGCTACATAGCAGGTAGAACGGTCGGGAGGTAGAATGGTCGGGTCAGCATAGAGAGGGTAAGTGTTTTCCCCAAAACAACCCAATGAGTTAGCCATAGAGCTAAGATAAGCCTTCTCAGCCCCGTGATTTCAAAGACTTTGATCATTTAATTGAGTCGTGCTGCAGCTCCTAGGGGGCCTGGAGCTCTCCAGATGACTAGGCTGAAGCACATTGCCAACTTCATGAGTGATGCTACTAAAATGCAGAGACTATGTGTACAGAGTCCCTACCCTCATGGCCCCTGTACAATTATTGTACGTTTTTTTTGCTGAGAGATGGAAAGGGAAGATTTGACACACACACACAAATCAAGTTGGGCAGAGCACTGCCTAGGTACTTAAAAAAATATATATTCCTAGTGTTTAGTATCTAAATGCCTTACTGCGTTTGTTTGTCTCTTGAGAAAACATTTGAGTATAAAAGCTACATAAATGATATTCTGGAGACCCCTATATAAAACAATGAATTACAGTTGCCATCTCTTAGAAAACACAGAAGCAGAGGTACCTCTATTAGGTGGAATGCTCCCCACTTAACTAGAAGGATAGCACAGCTCATTTACGATTCCCAAAATGTATGGAGCAAATGCATCCTGCAGACAAAATCATGAAATCTGATGACCAAACTCTGTCATAAAATAAAGACAGTATTAACAGTATTTGGTTATATGCAAAATAAAGTTTGAGCAAAATGGTGAAGTTATTCTGTGGGCTGGTAGAAGATAAATGTTTGTTGACTATTTAGAAGGGAAGCCAGTGGAAAACGGTTACCCACTTTTTAGTACATCAGGGAATTTTGGTAGAAAAATCACTGCTAATGCATTGATAATCTCCCACAGTTGCGGCCACTGGCTATGCTGTAGTCACTGCTGGGAGGCTGACCAGACCAATGAAGTGAAGTCAAACATAAGGGCCTTACTCTGTTATCAGGATCCATCTCTACTGTATAATCCAACACAGCATCCCACTTAAGTATACTTTGTTTCATTATAAACACAAAAGGATGTTACTTTTTCTCCCCATCTTTACACTCTTGGAATGTTACTACTGTCAGGCTCATGAAAAACTTTTGTAGTTATTTGAAACCACAGGACTATGTAAACAAAAAAATTTTTTTTCTTTTTGGAGTGTTAAAAATAAGTAGCTACTCAGCCATATAAAGGTAAATTATTTCAAGTGATTTTAAAATATAGAAATTTGACTGATTATCCCTAGCTAGATATATACTAATGGTGAAAAGAAACCCCAAAGAAATTGTTAACTATTGAGTACTTATTTTGTTACTAATAACATTAGCATTGTTTTTCTGAAACTGATAACACATAAGATGAACAAATAAGTAACTATATTAACGTTATTAGGACTGAGACTTTCATCATAAGTGATCAGAGTTGCAAACATAAACTCAAGAAGTAAAAACTCCCTAACTTCTGTATCAATGGCTATATCATTATGCTCATGGGGTACATTTTTTTTCTTTAAAAATACTTATTTTCTAGCTCTGTCTATTGAAAGAGCCAAAGAAATGCACCCAGGAGCAATGAGCTGGTTGTGATCTCTAAGTTTTCCTGTTACAAGGCTCTTTGGAGAAATGGCTGCTTCAGATCTGGTCCGCGAAATAGACAAGATGAGCCTGGAACAACTTATCTCGCCAGAAAATAAGAGAATCTACGACCACAGAGGTTGTGTCTACAGGGCTTAAGATCCAACCCCACGCACTAAAGATGGGACAGTTTGCTTTTCAGAATGAATAATAATTTTAAAGAATGTAAGGGTATCAAATATCTTTTCATTCATGAATTCAAAATGATACCGAAAAAAAAAACCACCATTGGTTGCTGCTGAGAGATGCTAGGAAACCAACAGTGTTTTAAAAATTGGAAAAAGAGTCTAACGTGTATCTTGCTTTTCCTGTAAGGTCCTGACCTCTCAAGACAAGGCTGGGCCAGGAGAAGGTCAGGATTGGGGCAGAGTTTAGTAAGGTCTTTGGGTAGTCTCCAGGAACCAAACAAATATTTTCTCTTTCTCTAGGAGGACTCTTATCAAGGCAGCTATTATGAAAAGTAGAAAATGATCTGTGATACCATCCAATAAGCCTCAAAAGTTACTGGAGCTCATAATCATATCAAGGTGGTGGGTGTCATACCCTCTGCAGAACTGTTAGTGTTTTCTTCAGCGTGTGCTGAGGTAGCCCAGAAATTCCACCGTGACGCTGTCACACTCTCTGGTAAGTATTTTTTTTTTAGGTTTGGGTTTGGTGGTAAAGCTGAAAAAACATGATCAGAGTCTCATAAAATTTCAGGATGAGAAAAGTGGTCCAAGTAAACATCTGTTTTTAGTCTCTTTACTATTGCAGAACCCTTTGAATACATAATGGACACGGTGGAAAATGAAAACCACATACAGAACAATTCACATGCGATTTTCAGGAGTTTGAAGAATGCCTGCTATTCATGGATCTACTTGGGGATATCAGTGGATTCCTGACCAGGACTTTTGGGTCCAGGAAGTAATATAAGATGGGCTTTAGTGAAAGAGGCCGTCTAAGGGTAAACAGCGTCTTGCATGCATCACCTTCCAGGATATCCTGAACGTGGATGGGATCCCAGGAAGGGTTGCTCATATGGAGCTGTTCCAGGAGCTCAAAGATCATCAGGAGAAATCAACATGTATCCACCCAGGTGGAGATAGTAGGGAAGGAAGCAAACTCACCTTCTTTTTCCTGTACTAAAAACCTCAAGGTCCCCAGGAGCAAAGAAGGAAGAGGATGAAGAGCAGGTGAGCTGCCAGGTACTGCTTACACAGTTGCTGAGTATCAGCTGGATACAAGGAGGGTACCCACTCGGCAGGGATCCAGGCTCTGGTTTTGTGTAAATTCTCTTGTTTCCAATAGGACCTCTCTCCATCTGAGAATTTGCCCTGAGTGATGTACTTGCCAAGACCCCCTGGCACACAGGCTGCAGGGACCTAGGAAATGCTGCTGGCAAAGTCCAAAGTGAAGCTGTAAAGGATTATGGTGGTTTTCTGCCCATGGTCATGTGCTGGGCTTGGCAATCAGAAGGACAGACTTGAGCATATAGGGATGAACCAAGATACAAAATACAAGTCCAAGTGAAGGAGGATGCAGTTCAGAAGAAAGGAGGCTTTTATCGAGACGCTGCAGGAGGGAGCTCAAAGCCTACTTTTACAGAAGAGGAACAGAATTGTATTTCCTTCCCACCAAGTGAAGCCAGGAAACTGGCAGCCTCATGCCAAAGAGAGGAAAGTGAACTCTTTCTAAGGATTAGTTCTGAAAGCCTTTCGCAGACAGTCCAATGAAATAAGAATGGCCTAATAAGAATGGTTAAACCATTTCAGACTTTCTGATTGACATTATAGGTAAACCTGCTCGCTACTTTCTCTGTGCATTTCCCAAGGAAGGAGCATTCTAGAAAGGTTCAAGCTATTTACAGATAGTGTGCACATTCTTTGCAGTTCCTCAGTCCTTTAAGGACCCTGCAGTACTATAGCACACATCACCTGGATCTTCACAAAGCAGCATGGTTCATGCAAGTATAAAATGCAAGACAGGATAACTTTCATTTTAAGACAGCTAGTTAATTTTTTAATATAGTTCACACTGCCTTTGATAACTGAGAGAATGGAAACTCAGGCCCAAGTGGAAATGGGATTCTGAGTTTAACTTCCCTGGGCAATGAGAAGTCAGATTGCGTGTGGCATCTATGGCACGGATGCATCACGATCACACAGTTTGGCCTCTACGAGTAAAACTAATGCAGGAAGACCTTTGTTCACTCTGATTTATTAGTGAAATGAATCTGGAGCATCTTTCTTATGTCCAGTCCTTCAGGTTAAATGCACACTGAAAATAGCCCTTCCTCCTTTGGCCAGGGAAGTTAGGAAGACGTTATGTGAGGAATCCATTCACGGCTTTGGAGACAGGATAGGTAGCAGGATAGAATAGGGTTGAAAGTGTAGGGTTCAACAGGCAATGCTGGGGTTGTTGAAACCAACAGAAAAAAACCAAGCATCATTTTCTTTTACTGCTCTGTTGAGACTCCTTCCTGAGGAAATGAGCCAGGTCTGTGATTCTGGAACTGGGTTGTTCCTGTGAAGTGTGTTCACCCGGGGCCTGGAGGAGCAGGTGAGAAGCAGAGGGTGCTGCCAACACACATGCTTTGTCGTTTAGAGCTGCCCAGGGAGCAATTACAAACACACCTGCAAATTACCAGGCAAGAGCTTCCCCAAGTGATGTGCAGTGAGACGTGTAGGACCTGAGTTCTCAAGCGCCCCCTTCCTAGAAGCTTCCAGGTAGAACATTGTCTCCCTTGGAGGATGGTGTCCCCAGGCTAGGAAGTTGGCCCACAGAGTGTGTATGATTCCCCTTAAGGACCGGAGACATTTAGAGGCAAGAACAATGAGCATGTGAGTGTGAGAATAAAGACAGCCAGGTTATCTGCTAACCTGGATCCCACGCTTCGTACAAGTCTGGGAGCTAGTGACAGTTCAGGCCTTCCTTTCAGCAGCTGAGAAAGGAAGGCATAATGATAAGAGAGCTTATGACCATTTAGTGGAACTACTGTGGTCTCAGTGAGGGAGAAACAGCAGAGAATTTTTTCTGTGTCCCCAGCAAAACAAGTTGTCTTACGGGTTTCCCTGGTGGTGCAGTGGTTGAGAGTCCGCCTGCCGATGCAGGGGACGTGGGTTCATGCCCCGGTCCAGGAAGATCCCACATGTCGCGGAGCGGCTGGGCCTGCGAGCCATGGCCACTGAGCCTGCGCGTCCGGAGCCTGTGCTCCGCAACGGGAGAGGCCACAACAGTGAGAGGACCGCGTATCGCAAAAAACAAAACAAAACAAAACAAGTTGTCTTTAGTTCTTCCACAAGATTTGTATAAAGTTTATGCACACATTCAATGGAGCAACGTTGAGTGTCTACGAGGCATCGTGCCAAGTGCAGGGGCAGTTGGTGGTCCAGTGAGACCACCTGAGTGGTCACGAGGAGACCTGTGGACATAGCTAACCTGCTGCCTCTCCCACCAGCCTCAGCTCTTTATAGCCCTGCTATTTTGACATTGGAGAAAACTAATGCTCAAGGTTGGAGGAAGACAGAGACCAAGGTCATCCCCTGTCGCTTGGGATAGTTCCATGGAGAGCCATCTTGAGCCATTACAATGGGAAGACTCAACTCAGGAGGGCAAAGCACACTTGTCACAAACATTTCTTTTTTAAACATCTTTATTGGAGTATAATTGCTTTACAATGGTGTGTTCGTTTCTGCTTTATAACAAAGTGAATCAGCTATATGTACACGTATATCATCATATCTCCTCCCTCTTGTGTCTCCCTCCCATCATCCCTATCCCACCCCTCTAGGTGGTCACGAAGAACCAAGCTGATCTCCCTGTGTCACAAACATTTTGATAATCGGCTTCAAAGGACCAATGACCTCAGGGAAACGCACACAATGGGAACCTTGCAGACTCGGGTGAACTTGATTCCCTGGCTGCCTTTCCACTTTGCTGCCTAGATGGTCATTTAATCAGCTTCCCCACCCCCCTCACCCCAAGGGGCTGTCTTCATGTCCCCAACACTGTTGTGGATGCCCTGCAACCATCTCACAAGACCTGGCTTCCCTGACCCGTTGTCAGAGTCGGTCAGCTGTGAGCAGGGCTGGCTGAGCAGAAGAAGGGAGAGTGAAAAAAGTTACGGAATTGCTGATTTCTTCAGAAGTCATCCAAGATTCTCTCTGGTTTCTTAAGAGGATTTCACGGAATGCACACATTTATTTTAAGCATTTTTAAAGTTTATTCTTGCAGATCAGTACATCATCTTAAGATCTCATTTTTGCCCAGTGACATAAGGTAAAAAATGGAAAAATGACCATAAAATGAGAGAAAACGGAGGATGCCAGAATTCTCCACCTTCACCTTGCTAGTATTTGCCCAGTTCATATTATATTTTGACATCATTACAGGGTCTATAACTTCAAGAAATGCATGACACGTGGTCTTTCATCACTAATCATTATTTTTATTTACTTTGTTAAATATTTTTTAAAGACAATGTAGTAATATGAGATAAATAGATAATCAACAAGGACCTACTGTATAGCACAGGGGACTCTACTCAATATTCTGTAATAACCTATATGGGAAAAGAATCTGAAAAAGAACGGATATATGGACTCCCTCTTGTGAGAGCACTGGAATCACAACTAACTGCTGAACAATCACCAACAGGAAGACACTGGAACTCACCAAAAAAAATACCCCACATCCAGAGACAAAGGAGAAGCCACAATGAGATGGTAGGAGGGGCGCAATCACAATAATATCAAATCCCATAACTGCTGGGTGGGTGACTCAAAAACTGGAACACTTATACCATGGAAGTCAACCCACTGGAGTGAAGGTTCTGAGCCCCATGTCAGGCTTCCCAACCTGGGGGTCTGGCAATGGGAGGAGGAATTCCTAGAGAACCAGACTTTGAAGGCTAGCGCTATTTGATTGCAGGACTTAGACAGGACTGGGGGGAAACAGAGACTTCACTCTTGGAGAGCACACAAAAAGTAGTATGTGCATCAGGAGCCAGGGGAAGGAGCAGTGACTCCATAGGAGACTGAACCAGACCTACCTGCTAGTGTTGAAGGGTCTCCTTCCCAGGCAGGGGTGGCTGTGGCTCACCATGAGGATAAGGAAATTGGAAGCAGAAGTTCTGGGAAGTGCTCCTTGGAGTGAGCCCTCCCAGAGTGCACCATTAGCCACACCAAAGAGCCTGGGTAGGCTCCAGTGTTGGGTCGCCTCAGGCCAAACAACCAACAAGGAGGGAACCCAGCCCCACCCATCAGTAGACAAGCAGATTAAAGTTTTACGGAGCCACATCTACCCACATCTACCCACCACCAGTCCCTCCCATCAGGAAACTTCCACAAGCTTCCTAGATAGCCTCATCCACCAGAGTGCAGACAGCAGAAGCAAGAAGAACTACAATCCTGCAGCCTGTGGAACAAAAACCACATTCACAGAAAGATACACAAGATGTAAAGGCAGAGGCTATGTACCAGATGAGGGAACAAGATAAAACCCCAGAAAAAAAACTAAAAGAAGTGGAGATAGGCAACCTTCCAGAAAAAGAATTCAAAATAAAGATAGT
>NW_021701718.1:0-1455 GCF_005190385.1 Monodon monoceros
CTTACACTAACACGTCCCCTAATCCTAACCTGTACGCTAACACTAACAAGTACCCTAACACTTACGCTCACACTAAACCGTTGTCATACCCTAACCTGTACCGTAAACCGTCCCCGTCCCCATCCCCGTCCCCTAACCCTAACCCTAACCCTTACCCGAAGACTTACCCTAACCCGTCCCCTAATCCTAACCCGTACGCTAACACTAACCCGTACCCTAACACGTACGCTCACCCTAAACAGTTTTCGTACCCCAACGTGTACCCTAAACCGTCCCCGTCCCCTAATCCTAACCCTAACCCTAACCCTAACCCTTACCCGAAGCCTTTCCCTAACCCGTCCCCTAATCCCAACCTGTACGCTAACTGTAACCCATACCCTAACACGTACGCTCACCCTAAAACTTTGTCGTACCCTAACCTGTACCCTAAACCGTCCCCGTTCCCGAACCCGAACCCTAACCCTTACCCGAAGCCTTACCCTAACCCGTCCCCTAATCCAAACCCGTACACTAACACTAACATGTACTCTAACACGTACGCTCACCCTAAACCGTTGTCATAATTTAACCTCTACCCTAAACCGTCACTTAACCCTAACCCTAAACCTAACCCTTACCCGAAGCCTTACCCTAACCCGTCCCCTAATCCTAACACGTACACTAACAGTAAACCGTACCCTAACATGTACGCTCACCCAAAAATGTTGTCGTACCCTAACGTGTACCCTAAACCGTCCCCGTCCCCTAAAGCTAACCCTAAACCTAACCCTTACCCGAAGCCTTACACTAACCCGTCACCTAATCCTAACCCGTACACTCACACTTACTCGTACCCTAACACGTGCGCTCACCCTAAACCGTTGTCGTACCCTAACCTGTACCCTAAACCGTCACCATCCCCTAACCCTAACCCTAACCCTATCACTTACCCGAAGCCTTACCCTAAGCCGTCGCCTATTCCTAACCCGTACGCTAACACTAACCCGGAACCTAACACGTACGCTCACCCTAAACCGTTGTCGTGCCCTAACCTGTACCCTAAACCGTCCCCGTGCCTGTCCACTAAGCTTAACCTTAACCCTAACCCTAACACTTACCTGAAGCCTTACCCTAACCTGCCCCTAATCCTAACCCTTACGCTAACACTAACCCATACCCTAACACGTACGCTCACCCTAAACCGTTGTTGTACCCTAACCTCTACCCTAACACGTCCCCATCCCCTAACCCTAACCCTAACCCTAACCCTAACCCTAACCCTTACCCAAAGCCTTACCCTAACCCGTCCCCTAATCCTAACCCATTCGCTAACACTCACCCGTACCCTAACACGTACGCTCACCCTAAACCGTTGTCGTACCCTAACCTGAACCCTAAACCGTCCCCGTCCCCTAACTCTAACCCTAAACCTAACCCTTACCCGAAACCTTACCCTAACCCGTTCCCTAATCCTAA
>NW_021701719.1:0-5239 GCF_005190385.1 Monodon monoceros
CTCTTCAATAAGTGGTGCTGGGAAAACTGGACAGGTACATGTAAAAGAATGAAATTAGAACACTCACTAACACTGTACACAGAAATAAACTCAAAATGAATTAAAGACCTAAATGTAAGGCCAGACACTATCAAACTCTTAGAGGAAAACATAGGCAGAACACTGTGTGAGATAAAGTATAGCAAGATCCTATTTGACCCACCTCCTAGAGGAATGGAAATAAAAACAAAAATAAACAAATGGGACCTAATGAAACTTAAAAGCTTTTGCACAGCAAAGGAAACCATAAACAAGACCAAAAGACAACACTCAGAATGGGAGAAAATATTTGCAAATGAAGCAACTGACAAAGGATTAATCTCCAAAATTTACAAGCAGCTCATGCAGCTCAATATCAAAGAAACAGACATGCAATCCAAAAATGGGCAGAAGATCTAAATAGATATTTCTCCAAAGAAGGTATACAGATTAACAACAAACACATGAAAGCATGCTCAACATCATTAATCATTAGAGAAATGCAATCAAAACTACAATGTGATATCATCTCACAGCACTCCGAATGGCCATCATCAAAAAATCCACAAACAATAAATGCTGGAGAGGGTGTGGAGAAAAGGGATCTCTCATACACTGTTGGTGGGAATGTAAATTGATACAGCCACTATGGAGAACAGTATGGAGCTTCCTTAAAAAACTTAAAATAGAATTGCCATACAACCCAGCAATCCCACTACTGGGCATATACCCTGAGAAAACGATTATTCAAAAAGGGTCATGTACCACAATGTTCATTGCAGCTCTATTTACAATAGCCAGGACATGGAAGCAACATAAGTGTCCATCGACAGATGAATGGATAAAGAAGATGTGGCACATATATACAATGGAATATTACTAAGCCATAAAAGGAAACGAAACTGAGTTATTTGTAGTGAGGTGGATGGACCTAGAGTCTGTCATACAGAGTGAAGTAAGTCAGAAAGAGAAAAACAAATACCGTATGCTAACACATATATGGAATGTACAAAAAAAAAAAAATGGTCATGACGAACCTAGGTGCAAGACGGGAATAAAGATGCACACCTACTAGAGAATGGACTTGAGGACACAGGGAGGGGGAAGGGTCAGCTGGGACAAAGTGAGGGAGTGGTAGTGTATAAATGGACATATATACACTACCAAATGTAAAATAGCTAGTCGGAAGCAGTCGCATAGCACAGGGAGATCAGCTCAGTGCTTTGTGACCAGATAGAAGGGTGGGATAGGGAGGGTGGGAGGGAGGGAGATGCAAGAGGGAAGAGATATGGGGATATATGTATATGTATAACTGATTCACTTTGTTATAAAGCAGAAACTAACACACCATTATAAAGCTATTATACTCCAATAAAAACTTTATAAGTAATAATAATAAGGCAAATGCTAACAGCTATAAAACAGGGAATCGACAATAACACAAAAATAGCAGGGGACTTTAATACCTCACTTACACCAATGGACAGATCATCCACACAGAAAATTAATAAGGAAACACAGGCTTTAAATAACACAATAGAACAGATAAATTTAATGGATATTTATAGGACATTCCACCCAAAACAGCAGATTACACTTTCTTTTTAGGTGCACGTGGAACATTCTTCAGGATAGATCACATCTTGGGTCACAAAGCAAGCCTTGGTAAATTTAAGAAAATTGAAATCATATCAAGCATCTTTTCCAACCACAATGCTATGAGATTAGAAATCAATTACAGGCAAAAAAAAAGTAAAAATACAAACACATGGAAGGCTAAACAATACGTTACTAAATAACCAAGAGATCACTGAAGAAATCAAAGAGTAAATCAAAAAATACCTAGGAACAAATGACAATGAAAAGTCAAAGATCAAAAACCTACGGGATGCAGCAAAAGTAGTTCTAAGAGGGAAGTTTATAGCAATACAATCCTACCTCAAGAAACAAGAAACATCTCAAATCAACAATCTAACCTTACACCTAAAGGAACTAGAGAAAGAAGAACAAACAAAACCCAAAGTTAGTTGAAGGAAAGAAATCATAAAGAGCAGAGCAGAAATAAATGAAATAGAAACAAAGAAAACAATAGTAAAGATCAATAAAACTAAAAGCTGGTTCTTTGAGAAGATAAACAAAATTGATAAACCTTTAGCCAGGATCATCAAGAAAAGGAGGGAGAGGACTCAAATCAATACAATTAGAAATGAAAAAGGAGAAGTTACAATGGACACAGCAGAAATACAAAGCATCCTAAGAGACTACTACAAGCAACTCTATGCCAATAAAATGGACAACCTGGAAGAAATGGACAAATTCTTAGAAAGGTATAACCTTCCGAGACTGAGCCAGGAAGAAACAGAAAATATGAATAGACCAATTACAAGTAATGAAATTGGAACTGTAATTTTAAATCTTCCAACACACTAAAGTGCAGGACCAGATGGCTTCACAGGGGAATTCTATCAAACATTTAGAGAAGAGCTAACACCCATCCTTCTCAAACTCTTCCAAAAAATTGCAGAGGAAGGAACACTCCCAAACTCATTCTATGAAGCCACCATCACCCTGATACCAAAACCACACAAAGATACTACAAAAAAAGAAAATTACAGACCAATATCTCTGATGAATATAGATGCAAAAATCCTCAACAAAATACTAGCAAACAGAATCCAACAACACATTAAAAGGATCATACACCATGATCAAGTGGGATTTATCCCAGGGATGCAAGGATTCTTCAACATATGCAAAAAAATCAATGTGATACACCATATTAACAAACTGAAGAATTAAAACCATATGATTATCTCAGTAGATGCAGAGAAAGCTTTTGACAAAATTCAACACCATTTAAGATAAAAACTCCCCAGAAAGTGGACATAAAGGGAACTTACCTCAACATAATACAGGCCATATACGACAAACCCACAGCAAACATCATTCTCAATGGTGAAACACTGAAGACATTTCCTCTAAGATCAGGAACAAGACAAGGATGTCCACTCTTGCCACTCTTATTCAACATAGTTTTGGAAGACCTAGCCACAGCAATAACAGAAGAAGAAGAAATAAAAGGAATACAAATTGGAAAAGAAGGAGTAAAATAGTCACTGTTTGCAGATGATACAAAATTACAGAATCTTAAAGATGCCACCAGATTGCTACTAGAGCTGATCAATGAATTTGGTAAAGCTGCAGGATACACAATGAATGCACAGAAATCTCTTGCATTCCTATACACTAACAACAAAGGATCAGAAGAGTAATTAAGGAAACATCCCATTCACCACTGCAACAAAAAATAAAATACCTCAGAATACACCTACCTAAGGAGGTAAAAGACCTATACGCAGAAAACTATAAGACACTGATGAAAGAAATCAAAGATGACACAAACAGATGAAGAGATATACCACGTTCTTAGACTGGAAGAATCAATATTGTGAAAATGACTATACTACCTAAAGCAGTCTACAGGTTCAATGCAATCCCTATCAAATTACCAATGGCATTTTTTACAGAACCAGAACAAAAAATCTTAAAATTTGTATGGAGACACAAAAGACTCCAAATAGCCAAAGCAATCTTGAGGGAAAAAATGGAGCTGGAGGAATCAAGACTCCCTGACTTCAGACTATACTACAAAGCTACAGTAATCAAGACAATATGGTACTGGCACAAAAACAGAAATATAGATCAATGGAACAGGATAGAAAGCCCAGAGATAGAAGATGCCGGAAGAGTAAGACGAGGAGATCACCTTCTTCCCCACAGATACACCAGAAATACATCTCCACGTGGAACAACTCCTACAGAACACCTACTGAATGCTGGCAAAAGACCTCAGACCTCCCAAAAGGCAAGAAAATCCCCACGTACCTGAGTAAGGCAAAAGAAAAAAGAATAAACAGAGACAAAAGGATAGGGACGGGACCGGCACCAGTGGGAGGGAGCTGTGAAGGAGGAAAGGTTTCCACACACTAGGAAGCCCCTTCGCGGGCAGAGACTGCGGGTGGCGAAGGGGGGAAGCTTGGGAGCTGCGGAGGAAAGCACAGCCACAGGGGTGTGGAGGGCAAAGCGGAGAGATTTCCGCACAGAGGATCGGTGCCGACGGGCACTCACCAGCCGGAGAGGCTTGTCTGCTCACCCGCCAGGGCAGGCGGGGCTGGGAGCTGAGGCTTGGGCTTCGGTCGGAGCACAGGGAGAGGACTGGCAGCGTGAACACACCCTGAAGGGGTTACTGCACCATGGCTAGCCGGGAGGGAGTCCGGGGAAAAGTCGACCTGTCGAAGAGGCAAGAGACTTTTCCTTCCCTCTTTGTTTCCTGGTGCGCAAGGAGAGGGGATTAAGAGCGCTGCTTAAAGGAGCTCCAGAGAAGGGCGCAAGCTGTGGCTAACAGCGCGGACCCCAGAGACGGGCATGAGATGCTAAGGCTGCTGCTGCTGCCAACAAGAAGCCTGTGTGCAAGCACAGGTCACTATCCACACCCCCCTCCTGGGAGACTGTGCAGTGCAGCCCGCCACTGCCAGAGTCCTGGGATCCAGGGACAACTTCCCCGGGAGAACGCATGGCACGCCTCAGGCTGGTACAACATCACGCCGGCCTCTGCCGCCACAGGCCCACCCCGCACTCCGTACCCCTCCCTCCCCACGTCCTGAGTGAGCCAGAGGCCCCGAGTCAGTGCTCCTTTACCGCCGTCCTGTCTGAGCAAAGAACAGACGCCCTCCAGCGACCTACACGCAGAGACGGGGCCAAATCCAAAGCTGAGCCCTGGGAGCTATGAGAACAAAGAAGAGAAAGGGAAATCTCTCCCAGCAGCCTCAGAAGCAGCGGATTAAAGCTCCACAATCAACTTCATATACGCTGCATCTGTGGAATACATGAATAGACAACGAATCATCCCAAATTGAGGAGGTGGACTTTGAGAGCAAGATTTATTATGTTTTCCCCTTTTCCTCTTTTTGTGAGTGTGTATGTGCATGCTTCTGTGTGAGATTTTGTCTGTATAGCTTTGCTACCACCATTTGTCCTAGGGTTCTATCCATCCCTTTTTGTTTGTTTGTTTCTTGTTAAAAAAATTTTTTTCTTAATAATTATTTTTTATTTTAATAACTTTATTTTAATTTAATTTATTTTATCTTCTTTCCTTCTTCCCTCCCTCCCTCCCTCCCTCCCTCCGTTCTTTCTTTCTTTCTTTCTTTCTTTCTTTCTTTCT
>NW_021701720.1:0-4531 GCF_005190385.1 Monodon monoceros
AAAGGGTTACTCTGGGTAAATTCAGACCTTTTCTCAATATAGAATTTGGTCAACATGCGTTCTGAACAGCAAAATTTCACAGTGCTTTCAATTTTCCTACAGTAATTGCCAACTCAGCAAATGCAGGATTAAGTATAATGGATTATAATAAGTTAGAAAGAAAAGATGGAAGAAAAGAACGAAGGTAGAAAAAAGGTGGGTATGGAGTACTTCAACATTTATGTAGAGTGGACCTAAAACTAAACTGACGTTTCCCTGAACTATTAGCATACGCTATAGAAGATTAAATGAAAAAATAAAAAAACCCAGCAAGGGAAACTCAAAGATTCTGTGTTTTTTCACTTTACTGCATATACATGTCCATCTTAAACAATCTATATGCTTATATCCAATAAGAGAGCATTGTTTTGCAAGGCTATTTGGCTTCTATCAGCATGTAAAGGTTGGACAACTCAACTTTAGCAGAGTTAGCCTTCAGGTGAATAATTGCTTCTTTCAGGTTGTGAGCATTTGATATTTCCAGAAATGTTTCCCAAAAAATGAAAACGAAAAGAGTCCTAGGACAGCGTCCTTTAGAAGTTTTATAGTATCAAGGTTTTTGGAGGAAGAGTATCCTTGTCGATTATCAACACAATGATTCCAAGCAGGTCAATTTATGCTGAGAATATTATATAACAGAACCCACTTCACCTCCATTATACTGACAATGATCTTCCTTACTTCAACCTTGTGCTTCTTAGTAAAGTTGAAAATACTGAGCCAAGAACAGACAGTGACAATGCCAGAGACTCAGATGTACCTATAGGTGCCTTCAGACAACATCAGCCACCCAGGCTAAAGTCCTGGTTTAAAACATCCCAACATGAATGAATCTCAAAAACCATATGCTGAGCAAGTGAAGCCAGATCAAAAGGGCACCTACTGTATTATTCAACTTACATGAAATTCTAAACTGGGCAAAAGTCATCTTTAAAGATAAAAAACAGATCCGTGGTTGCCTTGGGGTGGGAGATGGGGATACTGTTGCAAAAGCCTAGGAGGAAACTTTCTAGGGTTTTAGAATTGTTATCTATCTTTATGGGGGGGTAGTTAAACAAATGTATACATTAATTAAAAGTCACTGAACCGTTGACTAAAAATGTCTGCATTTTATTGTATGTAAATGATACCTTAATAAGGTTGATTACAAAATGAACCAAAACCAAAACAAAGCAGAAGAAAAACCTCTCAAGACCTCAAAGGAAATACACTGTTTTCTTCCAGGGTACCAGATTGGAAATGAGGCATTGGTCTATTCTACCCTCAGATTATCTCTAGGATTATCTAGTTTATTTTAAAGCACTAGAGTCCCTATCAGGAGAACTCATCCCATGTTTAATTACTTTGACTTCTTCTCTGCCTCTTCTCCCAACACAGTGAAGTCATTCACGGAAGAAAAACCAGCTTTTGCCAAATTTGCATCATCATATATTCTTTCCAAAGCTATTATTTATGGAATAAAATTTGGCTACACTTTGTAAAAATCTAGCTTTTTGAGCCTTACAAATCTTAACAGTTAACCTATTGCCTCCACTGGAATTTGGAAAAAAATTATTTTGAAAAGGAATAGCTGAGACTTGACATTTTGTGTATGTGTGATTTTCTCTTCCCCTAAGAGAGGAGTAGGAATGAGAAACACATACATAAAGAAAAAAAAATTATCTTGCTGCCTTTGCATGGTTATAATTTATAGGAGGCCCTTTTCAACAATAATCTATTATCAGAATCAAAAAAATATAATCTCCATGAAGGCCAGGCCAGGATATTTGTCTCTTTTTCAGCAGATTGCAATACAAACCACATTCATGGATATGCTTCTTGATGATCTTTGTAATACTGTAACAGTTGACAATTACCTCATGCCTCTTCACCTTAACTTCAACCTGGTTTTTCACTAATGACCTCACATTTCCTTCTCTATCACTTGGTTGTGGGCCTCTTTTCCAACTCCAACCCCAACCCGCATTTCACTCTGGCACCAAAGGAAGACTCACACCTTCCTGCTTTTTAGTGATACCTCAGGGTCATTACCATATTGTGATCACCCTGAAGAATAGCCAGACAATTGTTATTTCAGAGCCATCTGACAGTTTGTAGCTCTAAAAATTAACTAAGGATCACATTTGTCAAAAATATCCTAGATTAAGATATTGGTAATACAGCAACAGTAATTCCGAAGTCATTTATGACAATCAGTGTGGGAAGCACCCTCTTTCAGGAAGATCCTTTGCCGTACAATACTCTTTCCCTGTCTGGTAATAAGGAAGCACGGCACTGGAAAGTAACCTTTTGTGGAAAGAAATACTTGGCTTCGAGAAGGCTTGAAGTTCATACATTTTTCTTGAATTAGATTTCCCATTAATTACTTTATCCACAAACAGGTAATTATCAGAGTTATGTAAGCAATTAAGGATATGCTACTCCACATTCTTTCAGCTTGTTGACCTTTCTCTCACTTGATATCATGTGGCTATCTGAAACATCAGTGATTTACATGTCTTTCTTTCTTTTTTTTAAACAGATTTCTGTGTGTGTGTGTCCCCATGATGAAAACATCATTAAAGTAAAATATCATGAATACACTCTTAAGAAGCAGAGTCTACTTAAAGTCCTGGAAAATATGAAAGCACTAATATTCATGGACAACTCTACACTCTGAAAGTTACTCCAAATGTTGTTGATCTCTCTTTTGTCTAGGCGTTTTTCAAATTTTCTACCATGATCATTTGTTAGTTTTATAATTACATAATAAAGGCATTACATCATACAATCTTTTGTTATCCATTGCAGTTTTAAAACTATTCCTTTCCTTGTCCTCAGCAGATATGTCATAGATTATTAGTATATAAGCAAAGACTTTCAACGTAACCGTACTTCACAGTGAGAAGAACTATACTGAGCTATCTCTATCCTAAGACAATGCACTAGGAAAGCACTAGGAATTCTTAAGCACTAGGAATTCTTAAGCACTAGGAATACAGAGACGATCAAGGGGCAAGTTCCTTGCCTTCGAGTATACATGATCATTATAGCAAATGCTTAAATAGCACTTAGTATGTAACTCACCACAGCAGTCTTATTATCCTCGTTTTTAATAGGTGAGCAGAGGAAGCCACAGGGAAGTCATAGGGTAAAGCCAGAATTTGAACCTAGGTAGACTAGTACACTCTCCACGGCTTTAACTACTACGTTAAATATATATATATATATATATATATATATATATATATATATTTATTTAAAACTCCAAGTATTCCAAAGTTACAAAACACTTATCTACCAAAACTCAAAAAGGAGCACACAAACTTGCATAGAAAATAAACATGTGGGCTTCCCTTGTGGTGCAGTGGTTGAGAGTCTGCCTGCCGATGCAGGGGACACGGGTTCGTGCCCCAGTCTGGGAAGATCCCACATGCCGCGGAGTGGCTAGGCCCGTGAGCCATGGGCGCTGAGCCTGCGCGTCCGGAGCCTGTGCTCCTCAACGGGAGAGGCCGCAACAGTGAGAGGCCCGTGTACCGCAAAAAAGAAAATAAACATGTAAAAGTTCATAAATAAACCACAGTATAACCTGCTCCACATAATATACTGACTGCAGTGTCCTGGGCCTCTCCCATCCTTAGGTAGCCGGAAATTACAACAAAATAATACTTTTCACCTTTGCAAGCCACACCATCTCTCATACCAAGCAACCAATTACTTCCTTAGAGAGAATAGGAAATTAACCTGAATATCATAAAATATATATATATAGCATTAGTGATGTAGAATCTTTGTTTAAAGACAATAACTTCAATAGCAGAGGGAACTTTACCACTGCAGGCTTCAGATAACCTCTATATTTCTCAGATTTCATGCTAAATCATAACATGCCATATTGTGTCTGAAGCTATTTTTTCAATAGTCCATTTTCTTACATGGACTAGCAAAGCAGTAAATACTGAGAAACATTTTGGCTCCCAAATCCTAAAGCCATTCTGATTATGCCTGGGTGATCATGGGGAGGTCATCGGAACTACCAGAGGACTGGCTGAAATACCAGTGTTCTGGCCAGCTTACAAATTAGAAATTATACAGAATCCAATTTTATTTTTTTGTTATGTAATTTCTGTGAGGCTTTTGGGATGTCACTGTAAAGTCCTTTCATGTGTAATCTTTATCCATTAGATAGGGAACAATGCCAATCCCCATCATAAATTCTTTCACAACCTGACAGTGAAAATCCATTGTAGAACATAGGACCCGCAAATAGGATATGAATCACACACATCGACTCATTCAGACAATCCACAAGTATTCATTTTTAAGTCTACTATATGCCAATAATGTACCGGCCTCTCAGATGCTAAACCATGCTAAATGCTGAAACAGACATACTCAGTTCGGGCCCTCCTGGAACTTATTACCTACAGAAGTGCCTTCATTGTAAATGGTCAGGTCTCAGCCAGTGCTATTATCATCAGCAGGTGACCAAAGGATAGAGCTTGCTTCCCTT
>NW_021701721.1:0-1104 GCF_005190385.1 Monodon monoceros
CTGAAGAGTTTAAGTAATGTTTATTAAACTATATATATATATATATATATATAATCATTAGATAAAAAGTTGTAACCCAAATATATAGTTCAGCACCTACTTACACATTAGAAGTTCCCTAAATATTACTCTCTATTACAGCTTAAAGTGCTTTTTAACTCTTAAAATGCTCTCATTATAATTGCTTCAATGAACAAAAGCTTCTAGCATTGAAAGGCAGAATTGTGTGCCATTGCTATTCTCATTGTATAAAGATCAATTTAGGACTTCCCTGGTGGTCCAGTGGTTAAGAATCCACCTGCCAATGCAGGGGACACAGGTTCGATCCCTGGTCCAGGGAAAATCTCATATGCCGCGGGGCAACTAAGCACTTGTGCCACAACTACTGAGCCCACGTGCTGCAACTACTGAAACCTGCGTGCCTAGAGCCCATACTCCGCAACAAGAGGAGTCACTGCAATGAGAAGCCCACGCTCCACAAGGAAGAGTAGCCCCCACTCACCACAACTAGAGAAAGCCCGGGCGCAGCAGCAAAGATCCAGCGCGGCCAAAAAAAAATAAAAGGTCAATTTACACAAGATGTTTAATGAAAAAAAAAAAGCTACTGACAGATATTGTTTTTCTATATAATCAAATGCAATGTTTTAATTTAATGGCAAAACGTAGCCACCATTAGAAAGGGGGAAGGTGTTCTTGTTTTGTGATAATGTCATAAAAATTTGACTCGCAAGATATACGGTAGAACTACCTTCAGTGTTCCCATACTCACAAGGATACCCATATACATGTACCCTTACTACAAAACTTAATTTCAGAATAAAGCAAATTTTAGTGAAAATTATGCTTCTCAAGACAGGTAATGAAGATAAACTGAATTTGTCATTGCCATACAGCACCGATAAATTGAATTTGTCATTGCCCTACAGCATCCTTCCAGCTAGTGGTGCTGTGTGCTCAGGACTAAATTCTACTTAGCACACTTTTTTCTTGGAGTTGGTCCTGGCTGCAGTCTGCTTCCCAGCTTTACCACCCTTAAGACAACTGGGAGCCAGGGACGCATACTAGGCAATAAAAATAATAACAGTAAGAATATTTTTTCATATT
>NW_021701722.1:0-1079 GCF_005190385.1 Monodon monoceros
AATACTATAGACCCATATACCTGATGAACATAGATGCAAAATTTCTCAAAATATTAACAAATGGAATTCAATAGCTCATTAAAAGGATCATTCACCACCATCAGGTGGAAATTATCCCTGGGATGCAAGGATGCTTCAAAACATACAAATCAGGAAGTAGGACACACTGCATTATTAATGAAAGATAAAAGTAATGTAATCATCTCAATAGATGGAGAAAAAGCACTTGACAAAATATAATGTCTTTTCATGATAAACATACCTAATAAACCGGGTATAGAAGGTATATACGTCAACACAATAAAGACCATATACAAACCCAGAGATAACATCATACTCTAAGCAGAAAGGGTAAAATCTCACCACTCCTATTCAACATTGTACATCAAGTCCTAGCTAGGACAGGTGGGCAAGAAAAAGAAATTAAAGGCATCCAATTTAAAAGGAAGAAGTAAAATTATCTTTGTTTGCAGGTGATTTGATATTATATGTAGAAAACCCTGTGGAGTCCACCACCAATTGCTAAAACTAATCAACAAGTTCATTAAAGTTGCAAGATACAAAATTTACATATAATTGCATATTTGTACACTAACAACAAAACATCTGAAAAAAATAACATAGTCCAATTACAAAAAGCATCAAAATAATAAAACACTCAGAAATAAATTTCATGCAGGAGGCGAAAGATCTGTACATTAAAACAAAAAGGCTTTGATGAAGTTAGGAAAAACATGGAAAAATATCCCATATTCTTAGATCAGAATAATTAATTGAATTTCCCATACTATCCAAAGCCATTTATAGACTGAATGAAACCCCTATCAAATTTCCAATGGCTTTAAAATTTTTTTTTGCCACGCCATGCGGTGTGCGGGAGCTTATTTCCCCGACCAGGGATTGAACCTGTGCCCCCTGCAGTGGAAGTACGGAGTCTTAACCACTGGACTGCCAGGGAGGTTCCTCTGATGTCTTTTATTATAGAAATAGAAAAAGCAATTCTAAAATTTTTACAGAAGAACAGAAACCCTAAGTAGCCAAAGCAATCCTGAGAAAGAAGAACAAAGCTGGAGGCATCA
>NW_021701723.1:0-2395 GCF_005190385.1 Monodon monoceros
ACAAACAAAAGCCCAGGACCAGATGGCTTCACAGGCGAATTCTATCATTTAGAGAAGAGCTAACACCTATCCTTCTCAAACTCTTCCAAATATAGCAGAGGGCGAAACACTCCCAAAATCATTCTACGAGGCCACCAACACCCTGATACCAAAACCAGACAAAGATGTCACACACAAAAAAATACTAGAGGCCAATATCACTGATGAACCTAGATGCGAAAATCCTCAACAAAGTACTAGCAAACAGAATCCAACAGCACATTAAAAGGATCATACACCATGATCAAGTGGGGTTTATTCCAGGAATGCAAGGATTCTTCAATATACGCAAATCAATCAACGTGATACACCATATTAACAAATTGAAGGAGAAAAACCATATGATCATCTCAATAGATGCAGAGATACCTTTCGATAAAATTCAACACCCATTTATGATAAAAACTCTGCAGAAAGTAGGCATAGAGGGAACTTTCCTCAACATAATAAAGGCCATATATGACAAACCCACAGCCAACATCATCCTCAATGGTGAAAAACTGAAAGCATTTCCACTAAGATCAGGAACAAGACAAGGTTGCCCACTCTCACCACTCTTATTCAACATAGTTTTGGAAGTTTTAGCCACAGCAATCAGAGAAGAAAAGGAAATAAAAGGAATCCAAATCGGAAAAGAAGAAGTAAAGCTGTCACTGTTTGTAGATGACATGATACTATAAATAGAGAATCCCAATGATGCTACCAGAAAACTACTAGAGCTAATCAATGAATTTGGCAAAGTAGCAGGATACAAAATTAATGCACAGAAATCTCTGGCATTCCTACACACTAATGATGAAAAATCTGAAAGTGAAATCAAGAAAACACTCCCATTTACCACTGCAACAAAAAGAATAAAATATCTAGGAATAAACCTACCTAAGGAACAAAAGACCTGTATGCAGAAAATTATAAGACACTGATGAAAGAAATTAAAGATGATACAAATAGATGGAGAGATATACCATGTTCTTGGATTGGAAGAATCAACATGGTGAAAATGACTCTACTACCCAAAGCAATCTACAGATTCAATGCAATCCCTATCAAACTACTACAGGCATTTTTCACAGAACTAGAACAAAAAAGTTCACAATTTGTATGGAAACACAAAAGACCCCAAATAGCCAAAGCAATCTTGAGAATGAAAAACGGAGCTGGAGGAATCAGGCTCCCTGACTTCAGACTATACTACAAAGCTACAGTAATCAAGACAGTACGGTACTGGCACAAAAACAGAAAGATAGATCAATGGAACAGGATAGAAAGCCCGGAGATAAACCCACGCACATATGGTCACCTTATCTTTGATAAAGGAGGCAGGAATGTACAGTGGAGAAAGGACAGCCTCTTCAATAAGTGGTGCTGGGAAAACTGGACAGCTACATGTAAAAGTATGAGATTAGATCACTCCCTAACACCATACGCAAAAATAAGCTCAAAAAATGGGCTTCCCTGGTGGCGCAGTGGTTGAGAGTCTGCCTGCCGATGCAGGGGACACGGGTTCGTGCCCCGGTCCGGGAAGATCCCACATGCCGCGGAGCGGCTGGGTGCATGAGCCACGGCCACTGAGCCTGCGCGTCCAGAGCCTGTGCTCTGCAACGGGAGAGGCCACAACAGTGAGAGGCTCGCGTACCGCAAAAAAAAAAAAAAAAAAAAAAAGCTCAAAATGGATTAAAGACCTAAATGTAAGGCCAGAAACTATCATACTCCTGGAGGAAAACATAGGCAGGACACTCTATGACATAAATCACAGCAAGATCCTTTTTGACCCACCTCTTAGGGAAATGGAAATAAAAAGAAAAAAATGGGACCTAATGAAACTTCAAAGCGTTTGCACAGCAAAGGAAACCATAAACAAGACCAAAAGACAACCCTCAGAATGGGAGAAAATATTGGCAAATGAAGCAACTGACAAAGGATTAATCTCCAAAATTTATAAGCAGCTCATGCAGCTTAATAACAAAAAAATAAACAACCCAATCCCAAAATGGGCAGAAGACCTAAACAGACATTTCTCCAAAGAAGATATACAGTCTGCCAACAAACACATGAAAGAATGCTCAACATCACTAATCATTAGAGAAATGCAAATCAAAACTGCAATGAGATATCATCTCACACCAGTCAGAATGGCCATCATCAAAAAATCTACAAATAATAAATGCTGGAGAGGGTGTGGAGAAAAGGGAACCCTTTTGCACTGTTGGTGGGAATGTAAATTGATACAGCCACAATGGAGTACAGTATGGAAGTTCCTTTAAAAACTACAAACAGAACTACCATATGACCCAGCAATCCCACTACTGGGCATATACCCTGAGAAAACCATAATTCAAAAATAGTCATGTACCAA
>NW_021701724.1:0-15554 GCF_005190385.1 Monodon monoceros
ACACCCCTCCTTTCACAAATGCCAATAATAATAACTGAATCACAGCACTGGATTTGTTGGATACATAAATGGAGTCAGTCACAGGAAAGTCATCAATATTGGTTCCCAAAGATAATCCTGTCCATCAGCATGGGGCTGGGGTGTGAGCAGGGCTCCTGGTGTGGGGATCGGAGCACAGAAGTGTCAGGATGGACAAGGTGTTCTTTCAGTCCCCAAACCTGGGGGTGGGGGCAGGGGAGGAGTGAAGTGACCAGACTCTCGATATCCTGAACCAGGCAACCTGGCACTGAAGCCCAGATCACTGCCCATTTCTGGGAGATCACAAACACATGACACATCATCTCTATGTCTCAGTTTCCTCTCTAGAAAGGGTCCATTAGCTGCACGGGTTCTTCTCACTCTCTTACCACCCGGAACTCCTTCAATGTCACTGCCGGCCACGTTCATGATATTCATAAAGCCCTTTCTTCAGTATGAACTCTGTGATGTTTAATCAAGTGGCACCTTTGGGTGAAAGATTTACCACATTCCTTGCACTGAAAAGGCTTTTCTCCAGTGTGGATTTTCCTATGGATGCGGAGGAGCTGTCTTTGCTTAAAGGCTTTCCCACATTCAGTGCACCCATAAGGCCTTTCTCCAGTGTGAACTCTGTGATGATCATAGAGAGAGGATCGAATAGTAAAAGACTGCCCACATTCACTGCACTCATAAGGCCTTTCTCCACTGTGAACTCTCTGATGACGAAGAAGGCTAGAGCTACCAGTAAAACATTTCTCACATTCATTGCACTTATAAGGCCTTTCTCCAGTGTGAACTTTCTGATGATCATGAAGGCCTGACCTAGCAGTAAAAGATTTCCCACATTCACTGCACTCATAAGGCCTTTCTCCATTGTGAACTCTCTCATCATAGTGGAGGCCACTCTTAGCAACAAAAGATTTCCCACATTCACTGCACTCATAAGGCTTTTCTCCAGTGTGAACTCTCTGATGCTCAATTAACATGCATTTTTCAATGAAAGGTTTAGCATATTCCTTGCATTCATAAGCCTTTTCTCCACTGTGGATTTTCCTATGTGCTCTGAGGTACTTCCTTAGGCTAAAGGATCTGCCACATTCACTGCAGTCACAGAGTGTTCTTCCACAGTTAACTCTCTGATGTCCAAGGGGACCAGATTTGTGGCTAAAATAATTTCTACAATGGCTGCATTAGTAAGGCCTTTCTCCAGTGTGAACTTGCTCAGGCTGAATAAGTTTACATGTTTGGGTGTAGGCTTTCCCACATTTGCTGCACTCACACAACCTTACACTAGTAAGGACTCTTTCATCCTGAACAAGTATTTCTGTGTGGCTAGAGGCTTTCGTGCCTTCTCCCCAGCTGTGATGACCTTTTCCACTGTGAAAAACAGCTTCACACTCTTTACTGTTGTTTCATTTCTTCCTGGTATTAGTGGCCTGTGGCTGAACTCCCATGTTGGCCACGAAGTCACTCCCAATCTCCATGTAGGTAGGTAGATTCCCTATTGTGTGGATTGGGCAGCTTTTCCAAAATGAGGGTCTCTGCATACCATACCATATGGGATTCTCTCTAATGTGCTGCTTCTGGTGCTCTTGAAGGTTTTCAGTGAAATAGAACTGTTTCCCACATACCCCACATCTGTATGCTTTCTGCTCCCTATTTGTTCCTTGCTCTTCAGCCAAGTGCAAAATGTCTCTCAAGACTGCAATGCACATCTTACAGGGCTGGGTCTTCTCAGGATACAAACCTGCCCTGGGGGTCCTCATCTGTGACACTCCTTCTTCAGATACACTCTGTTCAGAAGTCATCTCTTCATCCTCAACTCCAGGAAAAGAACCTGAAAACAAAGAAGTGATGGTGAAGTTCATGTTGACTTTATTGGGGGGAGTAAGGCCAGCACAATTCTACATTTGACACGTGAAAGAACGAGTCCACAGGGTCGTATTCAGGAAATGAATTTGGGGTCAACTTGAGAAGCAGCTGCTCTCACCAAGTACAGGACACAAGGACTGGATGTGGCCCAAGGCGATAGGTGTCTTCTATAATTCACTCCTCTGTCAATGGCTTTTACCAGGACCCCATCTCCTGGTGACCTGTGATAGTGTACAGAAGTGTATGTCCAGACCTCCAAAAATCTGACTGCAAACAAGTTGCTGGCATTCAAGAAATATTAAAGGATTCCTTATGTTGAGAATACAAGCAGTGTCAGTAGGTACTATGGGAAAATCAGTGTAAATACCACATGAGATAAGTGGTTTACAGAGGTGTTAGAGAATGAATGCGAGGCCGGAGTCATAATAAAAATGGGAAATAGAAAAGACAAGTTGGCAGAATGTCACGAATGGAGAAAATCGAGAGAAGTGCTTTGCAGCCACCGACAGTGGCACTAAAACACTAGTCACAAGGAATTCATACTTCCTGATATGACTTGAACACAGCCCTGATCATGGCCTCTCTCAGCTGCCATTCATCGTAATCAGGCTACATCTGAGGCTTTTTGCTGAAACCAGATTCATATCCATCCCGTAAAGCCCTAATGACTCTCCATACCAATCTGACCAACTACACGGGAAACAAATAATACAAGTCCTAACATAGGATGGCTGAATAGCCAACACTGGCCCAGAGGAACTCAGTACACAATACACAACATTTAAATATTACATAAAGAATGTCTGGTGGGCTTCCGTGGCGGCGCAGTGGTTGAGAGTCCACCTGCCAATGCAGGGGACACGGGTTCGTGCCCCGGTCCGGGAGGATCCCGCATGTCGCGGAGCAGCTGGGCCCGTGAGCCATGGCCACTGGTCCTGTGCGTCCGGAGCCTGTGCTCCGCAACAGGAGAGGCCACAACAGTGAGAGGCCCGTGTACCGCCAAAAAAAAAGAAAAAAAGAGTGTCTGGTGGAAGGACTTTCCTGGTGGTACAGTGGTTAAAACTGTTTGTTTCTAATGCAAGAGGCACAGCTTTAATTCTTGGTCGGGCATGCCATGCAGCGTGGCCGAAAAAAAAAAGAACATCCGGTGGAGCCAGAGGGAAGGATATACAGTGGATGGAGTACAAAATGTTAGGAATGTATCTCGCCACCTAAACAACTATTGTACTGGCAGAATCTAATTGATCTAACTCTTTGCAACCATGGCGTCTTCTGAAAATCTGCAGTGTCCCACAAAACAGTTTGAAAAGACAACGCTTCAGAATCAAAATCAGATATCACAGGGATGTGTGAACGATCACACTGGGAATATAAAATGATCATGACTAATATGCTGATTAATGTCTACTAATGGATAAAGCAGCCAGCATACAATGCCAGAAGGGAAATGTAAGCTGAGAGATGAAAATTTTAACAATGGACCAAAAAGAAATGCTAAAGATCAAGTACACTATAACAGAAATTAAGAATGATGTGATGGGCTTATTCATACCCTGCATACAGCTAACGAAAGAACCTTTAAGCTTCATGTTCTCTTAGGAGAAACTTCCAAAACTGAAAAGCGAACTGAAAAATGACAAAAAATAAAATAAAATACCGTAATATACAACACGCGTGTGAGAGCAACAAAAAATTTAACACACACATATGGAAACATCTCAAACAGAATGAAAAAAAGAAACGGAAGAAATAACTGAGGCAATAATGATGGAGAATTTCTAACAAAATGATGCCAGACACCAACCAACAGATCCAGAAAGCTCAGGGAACATGAGGCAGGTTTAATGCCAAAACAACTACATCTTTAGGCTTACCACATTCAAATGCAGAAAACAACAACAACAACAACCTAAAAGAGGCTAAAGGAATCAACACCTTTCCCAAGAGGAGCCAAAAAACCAATTACATTTGAATTCTCCTTAGAACTCAGGGAAATAAGAACTGAATGGAGTAAAATATTCAAAGTGGTAAGAGAGAGGGGACATCACCAACCTAGAATTTGGTAACCAGCAACATAAATCTCCAACACTGATGATGAAATAAACACGTTCTTGGACACAGAAAAATTGTGAGACTATACTAGAAGTAGTTCTTCAGAGAGGAAAAATGACGTAGATCAAAAAATTTGGGTTTCATAGAGAAAGGAAGAGCATCAGAGAAGATAAAAACTTTCATTGACCTAAAACTGACATGAGACACTGTATTTCTTTAAGTTGTACCACATGATTTGATTTATGTATACAATGCTATGACTACCACAATAAGTTTAGTTAACATACATAGGTACATTTTTTTTTCTTGTGATGGGAACTTTTAAGATCTACCCTTCTGGAAACTTCTAAATATACAATACAGTTGTACTAACTAAAGCCACTATGCTGTGCACTACATCCCCAGGACTTACTCATCTTATAACTAGAAGTCTGTACCTTCTGACACCCTTCACTCACTTCTTCTAACCACCTTGCCCCGCTCTGGCAATCACTAATCCTTTGTCTGTATCTGAGTTTGGTGTTGTTCTTGTTTTAAAGATTCAGCATGTAAGTATACTCATGTAGTACAGTTAAACCTGCTTGGGTCCACTTGTACATGGATATTTTTCAACAAATATACACAGGATCACATGATCTGTAGTTGGATGAATCCACAAATGGGAAAACTTCAGAATCAGAGGGCTGACTATGGGACTTCAGCATCCACAGATTTCAGTATATGCAGGCGCTTCTGGAGCCAATCCTCCATGGAAACAGTGGGACAAGTGGATTTGTCTTTCTCTCTCTGACTTATTTCACTTAGCATATTGTCCTCAAGGTCTATCCATGTTGAGGCAAATGACAAGATTTCCATCTTTTTTTATGATTGTATAATATTGAATAATATGCCATATATACCACATGTTTGTTAGATCCACTCATCCATCAATGGACACTTAGGTTGTTTCCATCTCTTGAATATGATAAATAATGCTGCAATAAACGTGAGGTACAGATACCTTTTTGATATGATAATTTCACTCCCTGTGGCTAAATACACAGAGGTGGAATTGCTGGACCATACAGAAGTTCCCTTTTTAATTTTGTAAGGATTCTCCATACTGTTTTCCATAGTAGTTGCAACAATGTACATTCCCACCAACAGTGAACAAGGGGTCCCTTTTCTCCACAACTTCACCAACACTTATTTCTTCTCTTTCTCATAACAGACATTGTAACATGTGTCAGGTCGTATCTCATTGTGTTTTTTTTTTATTTAAGAAAAATTTTTTAATTTACTTATTATTTATTTTTGGCTGCATTGGGTCTTTGTTGCTGTGCACAGCTTTCTCTAGTTGTGTCGAGCAGGGGATAATCTTCGTAGTGGTACACGGGCTTCTCACTGCAGTGACTTCTCTTGTTGCAGAGCTGGGGCTCTAGGTGCATGGGCTTCAGTAGTTGTGGCACACGGGCTCAGGAGTTGTGGTTCTCAGGCTCTAGAGTGCAGACTCAGCAGTTGTGGTGCACGGGCTTAGGTGCTCCGCAGCATGTGGGATCTTCCTGGAACAGGGCTCGAATCCATGTCCCCTGCATTGGCACGTGGATTCTTAACCACTGAGCCACCAGGGAAGCCCTATTTTTTAATTTATTTTTGGCTGCATTGGGTCTTTGTTGCTGCGTGTGGGCTTTCTCTAGTTACGGCAAGCGGGGGCTACTCTATTGTTGTGGTACGCGGGCTTCTCGTTGTGGTGGTTTCTCTTGTGGTGTAGCATGGCCTCTATGCGTGCCAGCTTCAGTAGTTGTGGCGCATGGGCTTAATTGCTCCACAGCATGTGGGATCTTCCCGGACCAGGGTTCAAACCCATATCCCCTGCATTGGCAGGTGGATTCTTAACCCCTATGCAATCCAGGGAAGTCCAGAAACCCACTTTAAATATAAACCTGCGGCAATTCCCTGGCAGTCCAGTGGTGAGGACTCGGCACTTTCACTGCTTTAGCCTGGGTTCAATCCCTGGTCAGGGAACTAGGACACTGCAAGCTGTGGTGCAGCCAAAAAAATAATAATAAATAAAAATAAAATCCACCAATCATGATCTCATCAACAGATGTGGGGTGGGGGGATTTGAGAAAATCCAACACCCATTCATGATCAAAATCTCCATTTCCTAGTAATCTAAAAATAGGTAACAACTTCAACTTAATCTAAATAAAACTCTACAGCTATCATCATATTTACTAGAGAAAAACTAGAAACATCCTCAGTAAGATGAAGAAAGCAAGGATGTTCCCTCTTACAACTCACTTTCCACTTCACACTATAAGTCATAACTAATGCAATGAGAAGAGAAAGTTGTATTAAAGTTATACTGATCAGGAAGCAAGGAATCAAACTGCCTTCATTCACAGATGATATAACCAGCTATGTAAAAACCAAAATATAGAACAACAACAACAAAAAATCCTGAAACTAGGAAGCAATTATAGCAAAGTTTCAGCATACAAGGATAAGATACAAAAGTCAATCACTTTCCTATACATCAGGAATAAACAAGTGAAATGTGAAATTAAAAACACAAGACCATGTACATTAATACCCCCACCACCGAACAAATGGAGAGAGAAAGGAAGAAATACTTAGTTATAAATCTACCAAAACATGTACAAGATCTACATGAGGGAAACTATAAAACTGTGATGAAGAAATCAAAGAACTAAATAAATGGAAAGCTATTTCACGTTCATAAATAGGAAGACCCACTACAGTCAAGATGTCAGTTCTTCCCAACTTCACCTATAGTTTCAATGCAGTCCAAATCACCCCAGGAAGTAATTTTGTGGATATAAATAAATTGATCCTAAAGTTTATACACAGAGACAAAAGTACTAGAATAGCCAACACCATACTGAAGAACGAACGTTGCAGACTGACACTACTCAACTTCAAGACTTAGTATCTTTAAAAAAAACAAAGAAAGAAAGAAAGAAAAAGTAAAATAAGGCTTAGTATCTAAAGTAATCAAGCCTGGGACTTCCCTGGTTGTCCCTTGGTTAGGACTCCACGGTTTCACTGCTGAGGGCCAGGGGTTCAATCCCTGGTTGGGGAACTAAGATCCTACAAGAGGCCTAGCAGGCAAAAAAAAAAAAAAAGAAGTAATCAAACCAGTGTGGTATTGTTGAAAGGATAGAGAAACTGATCAATGAACAGTATTGACAGTGCAGAAATAGAGCCACAGAAATATACTCATCAGACCATTGACACATGAGCAAGTGCAATACAATGGAGAAAAATGAAGTCTTTTGAATAAATAGTACTGGAACAACTGAACATCACATGTCAAGAAATGAATTCTAGACACAAACCTTACACCCTTCACAAAAAATTAACTCAAAATGGATAATGGGCCTAAAAGTTAAGTACAAGAACCCCTTAAAATTCAGTATGAAAACAACAACCCAAATACAAAATGAGCAAAACACCTTAACAGACACCTCATTAAAAGAAGACATCCACATGAAAATTTAGCATATACAAAGATGCAAGGAAATACAAATTAAAATCAAAAGCAGATACCAGGGCTTCCATGGTGGCGCAGTGGTTAAGAATCTGCCTGCCAACACAGGGGACACGGGTTCGAGCCCTGGTCCGGGAAGATCTCACATGCCGGGTAGCAACTAAGAACCGGGGAGCAACCATGCGCCACAACTACTGAGCCTGCACCCTAGAGGTGCGAGCCACAACTACTGAGCTTGCATGTTGCAACTACTGAAGCCCGTGCACCTAGAGCCCGTACTCCACAACAAGAGAAGCCACTGTAATGAGAAGCCTGCGCACTGCAACAAAGGGTAGCCCCCGCTTGCCATAACTAGAGAAAGCCCATGCGCAGCAACAAAGACCCAGTACAGCCAAAAATAAATAAATTATTTTAAAAGGGCCTATACCAATACATACCTATAAAAATGGCCAAAATCCAAACACTGACAACACCATATCCTGGCAAGGGTGTGAAGCAACAGGAATTTCATTCATTGCCGACTGGAATGCTTAATGGTACAGTCCACTATGAAAGGCAGTTTGGTACTTTCTTACTGAACTAAACATAATCTTATATCCTCCAGCAATTGTACTCTGTGGTATTTAGACAAAGGATTTGAAAACGGACATCCACACAAAAACCTTCAAACAGATATTTACAGTAGCTTTATCCACAACTTTCAAAACTTGGAAGTAATCAAGAAGTCCTTCAGTAGATGAATGGATAAACATGATACATCCAGAGAACAGCAATATTATTTACAGCTAAACTGCAATGAGCTATCAAGTCATGAAAAAACATGTAGAAAACTTAAATGCGTATTACTGTGTGAAAGAAGCAAAGATGAAAGGGCTACATATTGTATGAGTCCAAGGATATGACATTCTCAAAAAGGGGAAACTAATGAGACAGTAAAAAAATAATCAGGGGATACAAAGGAGTATGGGGGAGGAAGGGATGAACAGGTGGGACACGGAGAATTTTTAGTTGAAAATTGAACACATTTTTTATGATACTATAATGGTGAATACATGTCATTATACATTTATCAAAGCCCACAGAATGTACAACACCACGAGTGAACCCTATCGCAAATTTTAGATTTTGAGTGATAATGATGTGTTCGTGAAGATTCATCAATTTTAACACTCAGGTGGGGGATTTTTTTGATTCAACGCAATCCCTATCAAAAACAATGATGCCTTCAAGAAACAGAAGAACTCAGACTCAAAATCACATAGATTCTCAAGGGATTCAATACAGCCCAAGCAATTGTGAAAAACAAAAAGTTGAAGGATTCACAGCACATAAATTCAAACTGTCTTATACAGCTACAGTAAGCAAAACAGCATAATGTGCTACTGGCCTAATGACAGATATATACTCCAATGGAATAGAACAGAGACTAGAGTGTCTAAAAATCAGCCCTCAAATATATGATGCAATAATTACTAAGAAGAGTATGGTTTCCACTGAATAAGGACAGCCTTTTCAACAAATGGTGCTGGGAAAACCAGATACCCACATGCACAACAATGAAATTAGAACCTTACTTAACACCATACACAAAAACTCAAAGGCCTAAACGTAATATATATATCAAAGGCCTAAACTATAGGACTAAACAAAGGCCTCAAAATATATCAAAGGCCTAAACATAAGAGCTAACACTAGAAAATTCTAAGAAAAAACAAACAAGAAGAGCTTCAGAATGTTGGATTCAGCCATGATTTCTTGCCTTTATAACAAAGGCAAAAGCAACAAAACAAAAACTACACAAACCGGGCCTCATAAAAATGAACAATTTTTGTCTCATACCTTAATTTACACAATCTTATTTGTCAATTATAACTCAAGAAAGCTGGGGGGGGGAAACGGAAAAAAATGAAAAACTTTTTAACATCAAAGGACACTATAAACACAGTAAGAAAGAAACCACAGATTGGGAGAAAACATTTCCAAAACACGTATACAAAAAGGGATTAAGGGCTTCCCTGGTGGCACAGTGGTTAAGAATCTGCCTGCCAATGCAAGGCACATGGGTTCGAGCCCTCGTCCAGGAATATCCCACATGCCACGGAGCAACTAAACCCGCATGCCACAACTACTAAGCCTGCGCTCTTGAGGCCTTGAGCCACAACTACTGAAGCCCATGTGCCACAACTACTGAAGCCTGCGTGCCTAGAGCCTGTGCTCCACAACAAGAGAAGCCACTGCAATGAGAAGCCCTCATACCGCAACGAAGAGGAGCCCCCACTCGCTGCAACTAGAGAAAGCCCGCACGCAGCAGCAGAAGACCCAACGCAGCCAATCAATCAATCAATCAATCAAATAAAAAAGAATAGCTCAACCCCTAAAACAAAACAAAAAAAAGGGATTAATATCCAGAATCTATGGATAAATCTGTAATTCAACAACAACCAAAAAACCAACCTGATTAATTAATAAAAAAGGACTTGAACAGATATTTTTCTAAAGATATACAAATGACCAATAAGCACACCAAAAGGGATGTAATTGAAATGAGAAAGATATACCATTTCACACCCATTAGGATGGCTATGATCAAAAGAACAGAAAATAACAGGGACTCCCCTGGTGGTCCAGTGGTTAAGACTGCATTCTGTCACTGCAGGGGGTGCAGGTTCGATCCCTGGCAATCACTTCTTGGGGAACCAAGATTCTGCATGCCCCTCAGTGAGGGCAAAACAAAACAAAACAAAACAAAAAACAGAAAATAACAGATTCTGGGACTTCCCGAGTGGCGCAGTGGTTAAGACACCATGCTCCCAATGCACGGAGCTGGGGTTCGATCCCTGGTTAGGGAACTAGATCCCACATGCATGCCGCAACTAAGAGTTTGCATGCCACAACTAAGTAGTCTGTGTGGTGCAACTAAGGAGCCTACAAGAAGCAACTCAGGAGCCCGCAAGCCACAACTAGAGAGCCCGCCTGTGACAACTAAGATCTAGCACAACAAAAATTAATTAATTAATTAATTAATAAGAAAGAAAGAAAGAAAGAAAGAAAGAAAGAAAGAAAGAAAGAAAGAAAGAAAGAAAATAACAGATACTGGTGTGGATACAGTGAAACTGGAACCTTGAAAAAGTGTCTTGCAGCCACATTTCATGGTCTGTTGTAGTAGTGACCACATCAGTGACAATACTGTCACACAGTCACACAAAAAAATGTCAGGTACCAAAATGGAGCAAAACCTGGGTACCATTAATTTGGACAGTCACTTGGCCATAGAAAGGTCAAACAAGGAGGGATCTACCACCAGGCAGAGGGGAAGACTACTGACCCTAACAAGGCGACAGGAATAATAGCAAAAATAAACAAATGGGACGTAATCAAACTTACAAGCTCTGGCAGAGCAAAGGAAATCATAAGCCAAACAAAAAGATAACCTATTGCCAAATAATGTAACCAAAAAGGGCTTAATTTTCCAAAATATCTAAGCAGCCATACAACTCAGTAACAGAAAACAAACAACCCAGAAGACCTAAATAGACATTTCTCCAAAGCAAAAACGCAGATGAGCAATGGGCACATGAAAAGATGCTCATCATTGTTAATTATCAGAGAAATGCAAATCAAAATTATTCAATACAACGAGGTACCACCTCACACCAGTCAGAATGGCCATCATTAAAAAATCTACAAATAACAAGTGTTGGAGAGGGTGTGGAGAAAAAGGAAACCTCTTACACTGCTGCTGGGACTGTAAATTGGTACAGCCCACTATGGAGAACAGTATGGAGGTTCCTCAAAAACTCAAAAAAATAGAGTTACCATATATTCCAGCAATCCCATTCCTCGCCATATATCCAGAGAAAAACATGGTTTGAAAGGATACATGCACCCCAATGTTCAATGCAGCACTGTTTACAATATCCAAGACATGGAAGCAACCTAAATGTCCGTAGACAGTTGAATGGATAAAGAAAATGTGGTGTTTATATACCACAGAAAATTACTCAGCCACTGAAACGAATGAAATAATGCCATTCACGGCAACATGGATGGACCTAGAGATTGTCATACTGAGTGAAGTAAGTCACAAACACAAAGACAAATAACGTATGTTATCGATTATATGCGGAATCTAAAAAGAATGGATACATATAAACTTGTTTAGAAAACAGAAACAGACTCACAGACATAGAGAATGAACTTGTGGTTGCCAAGGGGGAAGGGTGAAGGGGATGGATAGTTAGGGAGTTTGGAATTGACATGTACACACTGCTGTATTTTAAATGGATAACCACGGACCTACTGTACAGCAGAAATTAAAACAAAATTGTAAATCAACAATACTTCAATAAAACTAAAAACAATCTACAAAAAGACTACTGACCCTGAATCTTTAGCTGCAACTTTGGGGCTACTGGTGTTCGGGCACTAAGGACTAGGGATGCACTCTGCCTAGCCATAGTAACCACAGCACATAACCAAGGAATTTAAGAAGAAAGCAGTGCCCATGTTCCAGATGGGAGGACAGAGCTGCCCTTGAGGAAGAGAAGAAAGGAAGAACCTAGCTCAGAGGATAGGGGTGGGTGTGAGGGCCTTACCCAGCATGCATACAACAGCAAAGTTCTCCAGCATGACATCAAGGTACAGGTGTATCTGAACTTCATCAAGAAGACACCATTCCTCCCAGGAGAAGTACACGGCCACATCCTCAAAGGTCACACTGCCCTGGTATAAGAGGGACAAATGAAACCATGAACGGTCTCACTCCTGAAAACCCACAGTCCATCTTCCCACACATTTCCCCTACTGCCCAAAAAGATGTAGCCATTTGAGACCTGGGGTAGAAAACCTCCCTCCTCTGATCTGAATCTCCCAATACCTCCAGAACACACAGGCAGTCATTTGAAGCCGAAATCCTGCTCTTCTGCGCTGTTTATTCCCACCAGAAAATTAAGGAGACCTGCACTTACCTAAACCAACTCAACCTCACCTCAAAGTACTTCCACAAACTGGTGTGGGTTCTGGAGTAACCTTCCATACTCCCTCCATAGAACGTCTAGGCCTGCACTCAGTACCCAGAGCATGAGGTTCTCCAAGGTCCCCAAACCAAAAAGCTAGTAGAATGGCAGATGAAGAGCCCTAAGACACCTCAAATACAGAGAATGCGTGCGTGGGGGTCAAAACAAGTGAGGGATTGGGACAACCTCCATTCACTAAAAGTGCTTCTGCAGCCCTGGGAATCTGTGGGAACAAGCAGGCCATAGAAGAAAGTGACCATGGTGGTACTCCAGGGGATCAGACCTTCCCTGGCGGAACAAGAGCCAGGTAACCTCGGGCTAACTGGCTAATCTCCCCTCCCTGCCTCCGTCCCCAGTGCTATCGTTTATCAGTTGTGACCTTGGAAAAGCCACAACTTCCCTCTGCCTCAAAGTCCTCATCGCCCACCTAGAGTCTTTTCTTCCACTGAACAGGCTTTGGAGAATTTTTAAAAGCCTAACTCAGATTGTGTCCTTCCTTTGCTCAAAACTCTCCACTGCTCCGAGAGCCCTTAGAAGAAAGGTACAACCTCTCAGCTACCACTCCAGATGCAGCCTGGTCTCAAACTTTGTTCCTCGCAGAAACAAGACGGAATACACGTCCCCGGAATGTTCCTGCTTCGGTTGCATCTCCGAGCCTCACTCACACCGCATACAGTGGTGGTCAGAGATATATAAAACAACCCTGAAGCCCTCACTGTCCTGGACCAGACGTGACCAGGCGCCGCTCACTCGGGGCGTTTGTATTTCTGCGGGGAAACGGGCAGGCGAGAACCCGGAGACCGCAGCGTTTACCTGAGGTGGGTCCCTCAGCGCAGGCGCTGCCATCGGAGCCTTTGTGCGGAGCGGAGCGGCGACAGTCCAGCGACCGGGTCGGAGTCGGCACGGTTACTCCCAGCAAGCGGCGGCGTCGTCCCCGTCCCTAAGACCCGTCCCTCTGTAGTGCGCATAAACCCTCCACTTCCGCCTCCTAGGCCCCTCACCTCTTTCTCAACACCGCACAGCGGAGCTATTGACCAGGTCCACAGCCTCATCAACAATCAAGACGTCTGCCACGAAGACACCGGAAGTCCCCCTCCCTGATGTTTCCCCTCCCGGAAATGTCCATTTTCTACATTTTCGTTGGATGAACTTCGCCTTAGCGCAAGTTCTTCTGGGTAATGTAAGGGTAAAGGCTCAAGGAGTAGCGCTCCCCACTAGAAACACCAGGAAAAAACCGAGTAGCATCGCGCGGAGCGCTGGGAAATCAATGGGGTGGGGCAGGCGGGGAGGAGGCTCCATCCTTCTTAAGGTGTGGGGGATCCATGAGAGAATTGGCGAGATTCATCAGAGCATTTAAAAGTCTTTAATGCTACTGATTACTGAAGTGTTTGGACATAATCTCAGACTCCTGGGAGCCAACCCAAGTTTACATCCACTGGTATTAGAAGCAAGTAAACATTATTCTATTGCTCTTGAAATGCATGCAGCCTGACGTGATAAAAGTAATTTTGTAAGCTATGGTCAGAGAAAAAAAAAAAAAAAGCTACAGGACCATAACTGGGAATATGGAGACGAGATATTCAGCAGGCATGAGGCAGCTAAACAAGAGGGAAAGCACTACTTTTGGTCCCCCAGAAAAGGCTCTCCTGCCTGCATCGTCAGTGATTGTGCCCAACTGAGAAACGCTGAGGTATAATCAGGCACCAAAAATGGCTGTATTGTTGTTCTTTATACACCCCCTGCTCCACCAAGTCTGACTCACCAGCACCCTACTCACATGGCAGAACTTCTCTCTTAATCATAAGACCTAATCAGTCAATGCCTACCTTCTTTCTCTAGCCACAGATAGTAATCGTGTGTCTTTCTTTTTTCTTTTTCTTTCTTTCTTTCTCTCTTTCTCTCTCTCTTGGCTGTGTTGGGTGTTCATTGCTGCCCATGGGCTTTTCTCTAATTGTGGCAAGCAGGGGGCTACTCTTCGTTGTGCTGCTCAGGGCTTCTCATTCTGGTGTCTTCTCTTGTTGGGTCACATGGGCTCTAGGTGCAGGCTTCAGTAGTTGAGGGATGTGGGTCATAGAGCGCAGGCTCAGTAGTTGTGGCACACGGGCTTAGTTGCTGCACAGCATGTGGGATCTTCCCGGACGAGGGATCGAACCCACATCCCCGGCATTGGCAAACGGATTCTTAACCACTGCATCACCAAGGAAGTCCTAGTGATTGTTCTAATCTTTAGTTCATAACTTCTTCACATTGATAGTTTATAAAAGGGACTGTGAGTGGCATACTCCTCTGCTGGTTTCCCTAAGAATTGATGAGCCAACCTCACATCAATTCCCTTTAAATCAGATAAACTCCCCCTGCTCCACAGTAAAAAAGACTGCTGCCACTTCCTAGCTAATGTGTCTGCACCATGGTGGAGTGTCTATCATGGACCTTGCCCTGGATTAGTAAGATCCATATCCATTAAACCATTGATGTCCTTGTCCTTGTCTCTGGGCTCTTTCTTTGGTCTTAAGGCTGGGCAATTATTCATATATTATCCTGCCTCTGGGACAAGACCCCTTATTCTCTCCCAGCTGACCAGTGTCTCCAGCCTCCACCACTCCCGCCCTGCTGTGGCACTGCTCCAAAGGGAGAAGGCAGAGCCAGTGTTGTTTCTCTGCATGTATGGTGGAGTGGGTGAGCTGTGGCCAAACAGCTACCGTCAGAGGTGTGGGCTGCTTCTCATGTACCAGTGGAGCAAGTTCCCACAATGGCCACCGCAGCCCCACCTGGGCTTTGCCCTGGGACTGGGTTGCCTCTTCATCCATAAATGGAGTCTTTCCCTGGTCTTGACTGCCCCAGATCCAGCGACATGTTGGGGCATGGAGTTAGTGGAGGCAGAGCATTTCTTCTGCTCTGGCTGGGGTGTGTGGTGAACCTGCTCACTGGAAACTGGCAGCTGCTGAAGCGGACCTCTCTCTGCCCGGTCCCAGGGCCAGGTGGGAGCATGCACACTCCTTCCAAACAGAGTCCAGGCTCCTCCAAATTTTCTCTCTGTCTCACTGGTCCTCCAACAAGTAAGGAGGTTTGCTTCTACCATATAGAACCTAGGACTGGGTCACCCA
>NW_021701725.1:0-1153 GCF_005190385.1 Monodon monoceros
CTGCCTATGACTTTCAGTGGTATTTCTCAATTTTCTCCCTCTTAGGTTGAACAGGAAGCCTAGAGAGGGCTGCAGGTGGGTGTTCTCTTTTTGGTCACATGTTGTTCTCATTCTTTCCTTTAATTCTTTATATATGCTTTCGCTTTAGTTCTTTTTTTTTTAAAACATATATATTATACCTTCTTGTTGACTACTTTTTTCCTGTGTGAGCACCATACTTTCTCATTATTTTACATGTCTCATAATTTGTATTGAAACCTTTAGATTTGCATTAATGTATCAGTTTTGGAAATCAGAACTCCCACTCAAAGTTTGTTGTTATAGCTGTTTGTTTTTTAGTGACTTTCTTGTACTAATTCTATAATGTATATATTACTTTCCTGTTTGGTCACTGAAGTCACCACTCAATTAGCTTGATGGTCAGCTAATGATTGAACAGATTTCTTTAAAAATCTTTAAATATCCCAACTTTCACCAAGGGTCTCTCTATGTGTATGGGGCATACCTTTAACTCTTAGGCAGACATTTTCTAACTCCACCTTAGACTTCACTTCTGCTTTTGCAGAATTACCAGGTCAGATGAAAGGAGAGCTTAGGGCCTTCTGGGGCCTTTCCCAGGAATGTACACAGCCTTTGTGTGCACAGGCCTATGCATACAAAGTGATCTTCTCATTTTCCCAAAATATGCTGAAGTTTTTCAAAGCCTCTGGTTGTTAGGAGATCACCGACTGAAACCCCCCACTTTGGCCAGGGCCAGTTACCTGAGTTGTCTCACAGCAGGAAGTCCAGATAAGGAACATGGTGCTGAAAATTAACCGGGAGAATTCGGGAGAGGTCAAAAGAGGGAGGAGACAGCCAACCTCCCAGAATACTTCATGCTGGAATCCATCTTGGCTGAGAGACGCACGTGCCACCAGGTAGGACCCTGAGTCACACTATGGGCCAAGCAAGATGACTGGCCAGAGGAAAACCAGAAAGTAACCCTCCTACCATAAAACCTGAGACTGCAAGCCACATGGCAGAGCAGTTCTCCTAGTTTCCCCTACCCTGCTGCTCTCTGCCCGGTGCCCCTTTCCTATACTAAAGTCTCTTGTTTTGTCAGCACATGTGTCTCCTCAGACAATTCATTTCTGAGTGTTAGACAAGAGCCCAC
>NW_021701726.1:0-4264 GCF_005190385.1 Monodon monoceros
CTTTGTGGAGGGGACTAGTGCCTGTGTTCTGGTGGATGAGGCTGGATATTGTCTCTCTAGTGGGCAGGTTCACGTCTGGTGGTGTGTTTTGGGGTGTCTGTGGCCTTATTATGATTTTAGGCAGCCTCTCTGCTAATGGGTGGGGTTGTGTTCCTGTTTTGCTAGTTGTTTGGCATAGGTTGTCCAGCACTGTGGCTTGCTGGTTGTTGAGTGAAGCTGGGTGCTGGTGTTAAGATGGAGGTCTCTGGGAGATTTCTGCCGTTTAATATTATGTGGAGCTGGGAGGTTTCTTGTTGACCAGTGTCCTGAAGTTGGCTCTCCTACCTCAGAGGCAGAGCCCTGACTCCTGGCTGGAGCACCAAGAGCTTTTCATCCACACGGCTCAGAATAAAAGGGAGAAAAAGTAGAGAGAATTAGTAGAAGTATGAGGAAAGAAAGAAGGAAAGGAGGAAAGGAAGGAAGGAAGAAAGAAGCAAAGAAGGAAAGAAAGAAGGGAGGGAGGGAGGGAGGAAGGAAGGAAGGAAGGAGGGAAAGAAGGAAAAAAGACAGAAAGAAAGAAGATACAGTAAAAATAAAATAAAATATAGTTATTGAATTAAAAAATATTTAGGAAAAAAAAAAGGGACGGATAGAACCTTAGGACAAATGTTGGAAGCAAAGCTATACAGAGAAAATCTTACACAGAAGCATACACATACACCTTCACAAAAAGGTAAAGGGGGAAAAATCATAAATCTTGCTCTCAGAGACCACCTTCTCAATTTGGGGTGATCCGTTGTCTAAAGGAGGGAAGGAAGAAAGGAAAGAAAGAACGAAGGTAAAGTATAATAAAGTTATTACAATTAAAATTAATTATTAAGAAAAAAATTTTTTTTAAAAAACCGTGGACGGATAGAGCCCTAGGACAAATGGTGGAAGCAAGAGTATACAGACAAGATCTCACACAGAAGCATACACGTACACATTCACAAAAAGAGGAAAAGGGAAAAAAATCATAGATCTCGCTCCTAAATTCCACCTCTTCAATTTGGGATCATTCCTTGTCTATTCAGGTATTCCACTGATGCAGGGTATATCAAGTTGATTGTGAAGCTTTAATCCGCTGCTTCTGAGGCTGCTGGGAGAGATTTCCCTTTCTCTTCTTTGTTCTCACAGCTCACAGGAGCTCAGCTTTGGATTTGGCCCTGCCTCTGCGTGTAGGTCACTGGAGGGCGTCTGTTTTTTGCTCAGACAGGACGGGGTTAAAGGAGCCGCTGATTCGGGGGCTCCGGCTCACTCAGGCCGGGGGTGAGGGGGCGGGAAGGAGGGGCACTGCGTGCGGGGCGGGCCTGCGGCGTCAGAGGCGGCGTGACGTTGCGGCAGAGGCCGGCGTGACGTTGCACCAGCCTGAGGCCGGCCGTGCGTTCTCCCGGGGAAGTTGTCCCAGGATCCCGGGAACCTGGCAGTGGCGGGCTGCACAGGCTCCGCGGAAGAGGGGTGTGGAGAGTGACCTGTGCTCGCACACAGGCCCCTTGGTGGCGGCAGCAGCAGCCTTAGCGTCTCCCGCCCATCTCTGGGGTCCGCGCTTTTCGCCGCGGCTCGCGCCCGTCTCTGGAGTTCCTTTAAGCAGCGCTCTTAAACCCCTCTCCTCGCGCACCAGGAAACAAAGAGGGAAGAAAAAGTCTCTTGCCTCTTCGGCAGGTGCAGGCTTTTCCCCGAACTCCCTCCCGGCTAGTCGTGGTGCACTAACCCCTTCAGGCTATGTTCAAGCCGCCAACCCCAGTCCTCTCCCTGCGCTCTGTCTAAAACCGAAACCCGAGCCTCAGCTCGCAGCCCCGCCCGCCCCGGCGGGTGAGCAGACAAGCCTCTCGGGCTGGTGAGTGCCGGTCGGCACCGATCCTCTGTGCGGGAATCTCCCCGCTTTGCCCTCCGCACCCGTCGCTGTGCACTACTCCGCGGTCCCGAAGCTCCCCACTCCGCCTCCCGCAGTCTCCGCCCGCGGAGGGGCTTCCTAGTGTGTGGAAACTTTTCCTCCTTCACAGCTCCCTCCCACTGGTGCAGGTGCAGTCCTTATTCTTTTGTCTCTGTTTTTTCTTTTGCCCTACCCAGGTACGTGGGGAGTTTCTTGCCTTTTGGGAGGTCTGAGGTCGTCTGCCAGCTTTCAGTAGGTGTTCTGTAGGAGTTGTTCCACGTGTAGATGTATTTCTGGTGTATCCGTGGGGAGGAAGGCGATCTCCGCGTCTTACTCTTCCGTCATCTTCCGAGAATTTTGTTTAAACTTTTGAGAAACTTCTAGACTGTTTCCTAAAGAGACAGAAGCATTTTACATTCACATTAACAGTTTATTAGGGTCCCAATCTCTCCACATCCTCGACAACACTTATTTGACTTACTTATTCTAGGCATCCTAGAGGATGTGAAGTGGTATCTTGTGATTTTGATGCACACTTCCATGATGGTTAATGATGTTGAACATTTTTTATATGCTTATTGCTCATTTATATATCTTCTTTGGAGAAATATATATTCATATCCTTTGCTCATTTTATTTATTTTTTTATTTTATTATTATTTTTTACATCTTTACTGGAGTATAATTGCTTTACAATGGTGTGCTAGTTTCTGCTTTATAACAAAGTGAATCAGTTATACATATACATATGTTCCCATATTTCTTCCCTCTTGCATCTCCCTCCCTCCCACCCTCCCTATCCCACCCCTCCAGGCGGTCACAAAGCACCAAGCTGATATCCCTGTGCTATGCGGCTGCTTCCCACTAGCTATCTACCTTACGTTTGTTAGTGTATATATGTCCGTGCCTCTCTCTCTCGCTCTGTCACAGCTCACCCTTCCCCCTCCCCATATCCTCAAGTCCGTTCTCCAGTAGGTCTGTGTCTTTATTCCTGTCTTACCCCTAGGTTCTTCATGACATTTTTTTTTCTTAAATTGCATATATACGTGTTAGCATATGGTATTTGTCTTTCTCATTCTGACTTACTTCACTCTGTATGACAGACTCTAGGTCTATCCACCTCATTACAAATAGCTAAATTTCGTTCCTTTTTATGGCTGAGTAATATTCCATTGTATATATGTGCCACATCTTCTTTATCCATTCAACTGATGATGGGCACTTAGGTTGTTTCCACATCCGGGCTATTGTAAATAGAGCTGCAATGAACATTTTGGTACATGACTCTTTGAATTATGGTTTTCTCAGGGTATATGCCCAGTAGTGGGATTGCTGGGTCATATGGTAGTTCTATTTGTAGTTTTTTAAGGAACCTCCATACTGTTCTCCATAGTGGCTGAACCAATTCACGTTCCCACCAGCAGTGCAAGAGTGTTCCCTTTTCTCCACACCCTCTCCAGCATTTATTGTTTCTAGATTTTTTGATGATGGCCATTCTGACTGGTGTGAGATGATATCTCATTGTAGTTTTGATTTGCATTTCTCTAATGATTAATGATGTTGAGCATTCTTTCGTGTGTTTGTTGGCAGTCTGTATATCTTCTTTGGAGAATTGTCTATTTAGGTCTTCTGCCCATTTTTGAATTGGGTTGTTCATTTTTTTGTTATTGAGCTGCATGAGTTGCTTGTAAATTTTGGAAATTAATCCTTTGTCAGTTGCTTCATTTGCAAATATTTTCTCCCATTCTGTGGGTTGTCTTTTGGTCTTGATTATGGTTTCCTTTGCTGTGCAAAAGCTTTGAAGTTTCATTAGGTCCCATTTGTTTATTTTTGTTTTTATTTCCATTTCTCTAGGAGGTGGGTCAAAAAGGATCTTGCTGTGATTTATGTCATAGAGTGTTCTGCCTATGTTTTCCTCTAAGAGTTTGATAGTTTCTGACCTTCCATTTAGGTCTTCAATCCATTTTGAGCTTATTTTTGTGTACAGTGTTAGGGAGTGATCTAATCTCATACTTTTACATGTACCTGTCCAGTTTTCCCAGCACCACTTATTGAAGAAGTTGTCCTTTCTCTACTGTACATTCCTGCCTCCTTTATCAAAGATAAGGTGACCATATGTGTGTGGGTTTATCTCTGGGCTTTCTATCCTGTTCCATTGATCTATCTTTCTGTTTTTGTGCCAGTACCATACTGTCTTGATTACTGTAGCTTTGTAGTATAGTCTGAAGTCAGGGAGCCTCATTCCTCCAGCTCCATTTTTCATTCTCAAGATTGCTTTGGCTATTCGGGGTCTTTTGTGTTTCCATACATATTGTGAAATTTTTTGTTCTAGTTCTGTGAAAAATGCCAGTGGTAGTTTGATAGGGATTGCAT
>NW_021701727.1:0-1135 GCF_005190385.1 Monodon monoceros
TCCAATTCTCTCAGCAAACTTCCCTTTTTCCCTAAAACTTTCCACACCCCCTCCTCCTCCGAACCTATCAGAACCTGCCCCTTTAAAGTTAAGTCTTCTGATGATCCAAACAAGCCTCAAGTGTTTTATGCTCCCTGGACTAAGGCCAAATTGTGAGCCACAGTTAAAGAGTTTCCTAAAGTAACTAAGGATCACCCCCACCCCATAGGTTTGCTGAAGAATTCAACATAGTTATCAGACTTCCCAGCCTGGTTTTTCAGATCTATATCAGTTAGTTTACATGCTTGTTGGTGAGAGTCAGGCCAAACATTGGATGAAACTTGCCCAATGGGAACTCCCTGAAAGGGATTTAAAAAAACAAACTCCTAACTTTGGGCAAGAGGCTAGAACACTCGCTGTAGAACTCTGCCCAGCACTTACAGTAGCTTTTCTTAAGCCTGTTGATTGGAACGAAATTCAGGCTAGCACACAAAAATCTGATGAACCTTTTCATGGCTATTATAATCAACTTCAGATTTTTTCAAAGAAAATTCTCATCTTCCTTCAGATGTTGAATCTACTCGGGTAGCCTTAACTCTATGCTTGTTAACATTTTGAACTGGTGTCTTTCTTTTTCAGTTAAAAGGACCAGAGTGGAATGAGAAACTATGTCCACTCCAGATTTAGTTAATTTGGCAAATCAGCTCACTCGCACCCTAGATGAGTTATCTAAAAGAAAGACTGCTAAAACTCTTAATTTTCAACTCCAGCTAATGAAGGTTCCCAAACAAAACCAAAGCCCTCCTAATTTCTGCTATTATTGCAAAGAGCCAGGACATTGGAAGAAAGATTGTCACCAAATTAAGTGCTTCATGTGTCTTTAGCCCTCTAATCACCTTTTTCAATGTCTCCTCTTAATTCCCAATGGTCTAAAGGGATGCAAAAGATACTATCCTCTCAATATCCAGAGCCACTTGCGCAGATCGGCAAAGGAAAAAATGGATTAGACAATTATCCTGAGAGCTGGCAATAGTGGTAGGACCCTAACTGCAAATATGGTACAACGCACATTTCTATTCAGCCATATCTAGCCACTAATAGGATGTAATCCACATTTATCTCTAGTCATATATTAGGGGTCCACAACCTGACAATT
>NW_021701728.1:0-1125 GCF_005190385.1 Monodon monoceros
CCCATACCAGCAAAGACACACACACAAAAACACCTTACTGTGACTCAATGCACAGCCTATAGCAGCACACACACACACACACACACACACCCACTGCTCACTGTGACTCAATGCACAGACTGTAGTACCTCACACACACACAGACACACACACCTCAGTGATTTAATGCAAAAGACATACCAGCAAACACACACACACACAAACGCACGGCTTACTGTGTGTGACTCAATGCACAGCCTATACCAACACCCACACACAAACACAGACACCCCCACAGCTCACTGTGACTCAATGCACAGCCTACACCAGCACTAACACAAGGCTCACTGTGACTCAATGCACAGCCTATACCAGCACACACACACACACACACGGCTGAGTGTGACTCAATGCACAGCCTATAGCATCGCAAACACACACATACACTCACTTGGCTCACTGTGACTCAATGCACAGTGTGTAGTACCACACACACACACAGAGACACACAGACACACATACACACACCCCTTAGTGACTTAATGCAATGTCCATACCAGCAAAAATACACACACACACACAGGGCTCACTGTGAGTCATTGCACAGTGTATACTAGCACACACACACACAAAATGCACGGCTCACTGTGACTCAACGCACAGCCTTTACCAGCACACACACACAGACACACACACACACACACAGCACACTGTGACTCAATGCACAGCCTATACCTTCACACACACACACATACACACGGCTCACTGTAACTCAATGCACAGCCTATACCAGCACGGTCATACACACACACCTCACTGTGACTCAGTGATCAGCCTATACCAGCACACACACATACACACATCTAAATGTGAATCAATACTCAGCCTATACCAACACACACACAGACACACACACACGGCTCTCTGTGGCTCATTGCACAGCCTGTACCAGCACACACACATGGCTCAGTGTGACTCAATATACAGCCTATACCAGCACACAGACACATGCACACACATACCTCAATGTGACTCAATGAACAGTCCATACCAGCAGATAAATACACATGCCACACACCTCACTGTGATTCAAGCTCATACTATACCAGTCCCCCGCCACACATGGCTCACTGTGACTCAGTGCTT
>NW_021701729.1:0-1194 GCF_005190385.1 Monodon monoceros
AACTGTTCAACAAATTTAGAAACTGCCAGAACAATTTTCCAAGGCAGCAGAACTATTTTACCATCCCATCAGCAATGAATGAGGGTTGCAGTTTTCCCACAACTACGGTTAGTAATTGTTATTGTCTGTCTTTTTTTTAAAAGCCCTCCTGGTGAGTGTGAAGTGGGATTTTATTATGGTCATGATTTGCATCTCCCTAATGTTGAGCATCTTTCCGTGTTCTAATTTTTTATTGGCTGTTTGTATATATTCCTTGGAGAAATGTCTGTTCACATTCATTCTCCGTTTATAAATTGGGTTATTTGTCATTTCGTTGTTGACTTGTAAGATTTCTTATATGATTTGTGTACAAGCCTCTTGATCTGTTAGATTTTTGTAAATATTTTCTGCCATTTTGTGGGTTGCTTTCACTTTCTTCATGGAGTTCTTCGAAGCACGAAAGTTTTTTATTTGGATAATATCCAGTTGATCTATTTTCCTTTTGTTTGTTTTTGTCAAATCTAAGAAAACTTTGCCTAACCAGAAATCAAAAGTATTTATTCCTCTTTTTTTCCTACATTTTTTACCACTTTAGTCTTTCCATTTAGGTCTGTTATTCATTTCGAGTTAATTTTTATAGATGGTGTGAGGCAGAGGTACAACTTCATTCTTTTGCATGTGAATATTCAGGTGTTCTAAAACCATTTATTGAAAAGAGTATTAGTTTTCTGATTGAATTGTGGCACCCTTGTTGAAATTCAGTTGTCTCTAAACGTGAGGGTTTGTTTCTGGCCTCTCAGTTGTATTCCATTGTACTTTCAAGGTTTTTTTATTCTTATGATGTCTGTTCTTACACCTTAGTAGCATAGTACGATATTGTGATTTATAAGAAAGAAATATTCGGTCTTCATCCCTGTTCCTGGCACAGAGTTCCTAAAAGCCTTGCAAATTCCCAAGTAATAAGAGAGATTAAGTTGTCTTTTGTTGCTCATAACAAGCCACTTCAACCATGCTTGAATTCATGTTAATGAGGTGACTTTTGGAACCCCCATGAGGAAGTAGGCTTGTTGCCAGGGATACCAATCAAGTCACTAGAGGGTTGTGACTTTAAGGCACACCCCTTGACCTCTAGGGAGGTGTGGAAGAGCCGGAGGTTCACTTAATTACTAATAGCAACTATTCCTACATAATGAAGCCTCCATAAAAATCTCTGAA
>NW_021701730.1:0-2300 GCF_005190385.1 Monodon monoceros
GAGAAGCCCATCCCAGGAAAGGGAAGAAACAATTTACAGCCTTACCCATTTCTGAAACTAGAAGACAGCTTAGGGGTTCCTGGGGAGGCCAGGGTTTGCTGCTTCTGGATCCCTAACTACAGTCTACTAGCTGGGCCTCTATATGAAACACTGAAAGGAAAAGATGATGATCCTTTTGAATAGAATGCAGAAGTGGCCTTTCAAGAATGGAAAAAGCAGTCAATTCAGACCCTTGCCCTGGAACTCCCTAATTTAGCTAAACCCTTTGACCTTTACATTCCTGGTGAATGGTGAATCGCCATTGGAGTATTAGTGCAAAACCTGGGACCACTTGAAATGGAACAATGCAAGAATGCGATGCAGGTAGGATAAACTACGGTCACCAAGGGGCTTGGCCCAACGCCACATCTGGCCAAGATACTGGCAGTATCTGAAAACCTGGAAATCAGCGGCCCAAAAGGCCACCTCCCTCCTAAGGGAAAAGGACCCCACGTGGTGATCCTAACCCCCAACCATGCCCTGAAGTTGCAGGGTTGGCTCCGTGGGCACACTGACCTTGAGTGAGGAGGCCCTCCAACTCCAACCTCCATAGAGATAACTGGGGCAAAGGGTCACCATGACGACTCGTGTGAAGGTGTCTGCACGGGCAAATTTAACGCTCATTTCCCACCAGGAAGAGGAATTAACCAAAGGCTCAGCATGCCGTGCGGGAACCAGATTAGGGCCTGAAGCAATACTGCAGGTTTGTGGCCAGCTCAAAAGAAAGCGAGTTGAAGAAAGGAGCTCAGGGGCACTGTAATTCACAAACCTGCAGAGTTATAAATGACAGCTATCGCCCAAAAATATATTGAAGGAAGGCTGCGAAGAGGACTTGAAAGCGGGACAAAATTGCAGGAAAACAATTTCAGGGGGTAGACTGGAATTGCATTTAAAGCATAGGAAAAGAGGCAGAACGTCGACAATGATGCACTTGGCCAAAAAGGGCGTAAGCGTTTTTTCCTGTATATATTCAGGAAAAAAGCATACGACCTTTTTGGCCAACCAAGCAAGCATGTTAAAGAAATCTGCACTACAATGAAGTCTCACTGCCCCCCGGTCAAAAGGGCCATCTGAAAAAAGTGTAAAATCCAGAAAGTCAGCACAGGCCATGGAGAACAGGGAGCCTTGTTATACTGATGGGCGGGATGTAAATTGCCAACAGCCACTCTGGAGAAGTGTATGGTGTTTCCTCAAACACCTAAAAAACAAAGCAACGGAGCCTACGGCATTTCCACTTATGGTCCTATAGCTTAGGGAAATTAAAATCGAAAACAGACAGCCACCCCAAAGTTTCAGACGGCTCTGTTTACAAGAACCTCGTCTACAGTACAAGTTAAATATCCCAGAAAGCGAAAAATGGATAAAGAAATTGTGATACGTACGTACAATGGAATATCACTCACCAATGAAATCTATGTCATCAGGCCCGTCGCGGCATAATGAGTGGATTCAGGTACGATGATTCTAAGTGAAATAAGTCACACAGAAAATGAAACATCATAAGATATCACTAATACACGGAATGTAATCTTGGCTACACATGAACTGAATTACAAAACAGAATAGGGTCTCAAATTTAGAAAACCAACTTATGCTTGCTTAAGGGAAAAAGTGAGTTGGGGTGATGCATAAAAGCAGAGATAGAAATTAGCACAGATACCTTTCCATAAGCCAAATAAGTAATAGTCAAGACCTACCCCTTGCTTAACGAAATGGACTAAACACCTCATATTCAACGCCTAGGAATACACCTGACTAGTAAGAACCTTCAAACCCATGGATTTATATGTCTCCGTAAGACAATCAAGCCTGTGTACAGCTGCATGAACGCAGCAGAGAAAATCCGATAAATCCCATTATCAAAATGAATTACAGAAACAAACACAATGATAGTGAAATAGAGAGCAATTCTTAAATAATTCATTCAGGGCTTGTGATGAAACCTGGATTTACCACATCTACACCCAGAGCTGAGTGAGACATAAGGCTGGACACTTCGGGCTGATAACATTGGTGAGGTTCGATGAGCAAATGCAGACCCTTTGAAGTCATACTGCATGGTACCCTTTCCATGGGTCCCAACTCTCCAGGTTTAAGGGATTCTTCCTTCAGCTAAAACATGCATGGGAAACCCACAGTATGGTGCACAGTGTGACCAGCAAACGTTTTCAAATGCATCTCAGTTTTCGTCCCCTTTTACTCGGGTTCACCATTCCAGACCCTTTACTAACAATCTCCCCACTTGGAGAGTCAGTGCCTTT
>NW_021701730.1:2400-3947 GCF_005190385.1 Monodon monoceros
AGGTGTCTGCACGGGCAAATTTAACGCTCATTTCCCACCAGGAAGAGAAATTAACCAAAGGCTCAGCATGCCATGCGAGAACCAGATTAGGGCCTGAAGATTCCTGCGGGTTTGCGGCCAGCTCACAAGAAAGCGAGTTGAAGAAAGGAGCTCAGGGGCACTGTAATTCACAAACCTGCAGAGTTATAAATGACAGCTATCGTCCAAAACTATATTGAAGGAAGGCTGCGTAGAGGACTTGAACGCGGGGCAGAATTGCAGGAGTACAATTTCAGGAGGTAGACGGGAAGTCCTCTGAAAGTATAGGAGAAGAGCCAGAACCTCGACAATGATGCACTTGGTCAAAAAGGGCATATGCGTTTCTTCCAGGGCCCTCATTAAAGAGGGTAGGAGGCCCCCAGCATGCTTCAGTGGCCAACAGAGGGCCTACATCGCCAAGGCGAAATGAGCCATACAGGCAGGAGAGACCTTACTTCAGAGGGCCCACCTCACAGAAGGGTAAGGAACCCAGTCAGGATCAGACTCTCACCAGAGGGCCCACATAAGCAAGGGGCTGGGAACCAGGCAGGAGTGTCCTCACACCCGTGGGGCCACATCATCGAAAGTTGAGGTACCCAGCACATGTGGCCTCAAACCAGAGGACCCACATCACCATGGGTCTCGGAGCAAGGCAGGCAAGATTAACCTCAAAACACATGGCCCATTGTATAAAAAAGGTGAGGAATCCAGCAGTTGGAACATCCCAGCAGGCGGCCCAGAGCACCGAGGCTATGGGATCCAGGCAGTGATGAACTCACAACAGAGGGCTCTCATCGTGATACTGTAAGCAACCCAGCCGTTGTGACCTCAGAGCACAAGGCGCACATCCCCATGGGGAAGGGAACCAAGCAGGAGTGTCATCGCACCAGTCGGCACACATCAGAAAATGTGGGGAGCCCAGCAGTTAGGGCCGGACGCCAGAGGGCCCTCATCACTGAGGAGAGGAAGCTCCCAGCAAGCTCCAACTGCTACCAGAGGGCCGACGTCACCAATGCGAGGTGTGCCAGCCAGGCAGGAGTGACCTCAGAGCAGAGGGCCAACCACACAAAAGTGTGAGGAACCCAAAGAGGATCAGACTCTCACCAGAGGGCCCACATCACCAAGGGAATGGAAACCAGGCAGGAGTGTCCTCACACCAGTCAGGCCACATAACCGAAATGTGACGGACCCAGCACACGTGGCCTCAAACTACAGGACACACATCACCAAGGGGCTGGGAGTGAGGCAGGCAGGAGGAGCCTCAAAACAGAGGGCCCATAGCGTAAAAAAGGTGAGGAATCCCGCAGTTGGAACCTCCCAGCAGGTGGCCAGGAGCAGCGAGGCTATGGGATCCAGGCCTGACTGAACTCAAAACAGAGGGCCCTCATCATGAAACTGTGAGCAACCCAGCCGTTGGGACCTTAGAGCAGAAGGCCCACATTCCCATGTGGTTGGGAACCTGGCAGAAGTGTACTCGCACCACAGGGCGCACATCAGAGAATTTTGGGAGCCCAGAAGTTAGGGCCTGA
>NW_021701731.1:0-6627 GCF_005190385.1 Monodon monoceros
TTTAGGTTATTTCCAATTGTTCACCAATTTAAAAAACTGACCAACTCAATGAAACCTTGTGAATACAATGTTAAAAAGTATAACTATGAATCACAGAATTTAAATTTAGTATGAAAAGATAAGGATGGCAAATTATATTGAAGTTTTGTGGAATTATGTTTATAGACAGCAGGAAGAGAAAATAAAAAAGTAAATATTGCTAGATAGGATAACGCAATTAGAGGTGGTCTTTTAAATTTTTCATTTTTATGCTAATACAATACCTTTATAAAACCCAAAAATCTTCAAACAACACATTTTAAAAAAATTGTGGTAAACTACACAAAACAGAAAGTTTATCATTTTAACCATTTTAAAGCCAACCGTTCAGTGATATTAAGTCAACACATTTTTAAAACTTTCAGAGGGAACCTGAATAAAAGATGTGTTGTCCATTGGTGATTTTAATGTATCTGGTATATAACTAAAGTCACCACAAAACTCTTTCTGGGAAATTGGCAGATCATAAACATAAAATATTTATTTTGCTTTATATCAAACCTTATTGTTTTGCTGTTTCAAAATTCAAATTTACTCACAAGAAAGAGTCAGTTTCATATTAGATTTGGTTTCACAAATGCTGCTCCTGCTGTTCATTCTTATCACCAAAAAAAGAAAAGACTATTTGTGACTAACGATAATATGTTCCAGAAAATAAAAAGTTAAAAGGTTTTCAATCTGCATTTCTGGGAACCTAAATTAAAGCATCACACAACATTTTCAAAAACAGAAAAGCCATTTGATTTGACTAAAAATTTAGTTTTAAGATGGCAGAAAGTACCTTGATAATATTCTTTTAAGAAAGAAAGAAAAACAAGCCATTAAAGAGAAATTCTTCTGAGCGAACTGAAACATGTTATGTATGTCTGACTTGGCACTCCTTCCATCTGGAGAACTTTTTTGATAATTGCTTTCATCACAGAATGATCTAAAGTAAAATGAACTGAAGTTAGAGTAATTATTTCCCAATGAGTGTCTATTTCCATTTAAAACCAAAAGCCAACTAATTATTGCTTTTCCCATAAATTTAAATATGAAATCTACATTATGTAATTATATACTTAATACCCCTTTGTGTATTCTAATTTCTTCCTCAGAAACCTAAGATGCCATCTTGCAGACTGCCCCCAGTGGCTACTATTTTGGCAGCAGCAAAGGTCAACTTTAAACATTTTGCATCTAAAGTGGCTTTGGATACCTTTGGATAGAAAGTACAGTCTGAGCACTGTCCAGACACTTAGATACCTAAAGGGCATCTAAGATAACAAATCAAAGTCCTGATATTCCCTCAAAAGCTGCTCCTCCCATCAGCCCCCTTTTTCTAAGTAATACCACCCAGTTGCACACATAATCATCAATGACTTGTCTCCTTGTTACTATTCCCTTCATACCTCACAACTAATCTATGTGCAGGTCTTGTTAGCTACACCCTGAAAACACAACCTGAATTCAACCACTTTTCACTTGCTGCAAACTTCCAACCTAACCTAGGCCATAAACATCTCTTATTTGGACCACTGTGATAGTCTCCTAACTGGTCTCCCTGTTTCTCTTCTTTATCCTCCCAAGTCCATTCTCTATACCAGGTCACCTTATTCAGATACTATTTGGATCATGCCTTCTTCCAGTTTGAAACCCTCTACTCATTTAGAATAATCCACATCTTTACTCTGGCCTTCAAGACTTTACAAGAGCAGACCCCTGGCTAGCTCCTTGACCTCATGTCATACCACATTCTTCTTCACTCAGTACTCCGCCCAGATTGGCCTTCTTGCTTTTCCTTAAGTACTCCACCCACCTACATGCCTGCATATTCATTGCCCCCTTGTCCTGGAATGTGCTTACCCCAGATCTTCCATGGCTTGCTCCTCTCTTCATTCAGGTCTCCGTTCAAATGCCACTTCTCCAGTGAAGCTGGCCCCTAACAAACCTGTCCAATGGAGTCCTACCTGCCCCCCCTCACTCTTCTTACATTAACATATTTTTGCACTTCCTACTCTCTAAAATTATATTACTTATCTCTTTACTAACTTCTATCTGAACTCCTTCACTAGAATGTCAGCTCCATGAGGGCAAGACTTTTGTCTGTCTGGTTCACTGCTTTATCCGTAGTGCCTAAACCCGTATCTGGCACACAGAAGGTATTAAAAAAATTACTTGTGAAACTGACAAATGAATAAAGTACTCCTTGCAAGAATTCAGAGGTTGCACAAGAAGCAAATAATGCTCTTGGTGGAAGCAGGCTTAGTATCTAGGTTCACCTCTATTCAGAGTAGAGATAAGAACAATTTACAAGTATAAATCACTTTAATCAGTAAATTATCTGCTCAAACCATAAGGGAAGTACAACATTAGAAAAGTACTGTTTTCTAGGATACAAACAATTAACAAATTCAAACAATGTGTGTACAGAGAATACACACTAAAAACCTATTATGAAAGTATGATGGTCAAGAACTCTCACGGTAAAAGGTCAGACAAAAACCAGAACAAATGATCATGAATTCTAGTAGTTCTGGGGCTGAACAACCTACTCATTTAATCAAAAGGGATCATCGCAAAAGCACAGGTATTAAAAAATATTACATGAAAGGAAACTATCATGAGTCATTTAAGTGTTGAGTGGACCATCACATTAAAATAACTGGAGTCTTTCAACACCCCATGACATACAGAAATAGCAAGTCAGACATATGGAACTAACAGCATATGATACAACCCTTACAAACTCTCACTACAGAAGAATGGACACCTGGTGTAATTAACCAACTAGCCAAATGAATACAAACAGCCAGTAAACCTCACCAGTAAATCAAATGAATACAAAATAAAACAAAATGTGGTTATTCTCCTATCAGATTAAGCCAAGATTCTGTAAGAGAAGTCTTTAAAATGTCTATACCCTTTTGATCCAAAAGAAATAGAGATATAGGTAAGGATATATATCAGAGTACTATCTGTAACTGAAAAACTGGACATACCTTTTATACAAGATCGGATAAGCTATGTGCACTGTGGCATATTCATATAATGGAACACTGAAGGGTCACAAAAAAAATGATGCAGTAAGGCTTCCCTGGTGGCGCACTGGTTGAGAGTCCGCCTGCCGATGCAGGGGACACGGGTTCACACCCTGGTCCAGGAAGATCCCACATGCTGCGGAGCGGCTGGGCCCGTGAGCCATTCCCGCTGAGCCTGTGCTCCGCAACGGGAGAGGCCACAACAGTGAGAGGCTCGCGTACCGCAAAAAAAAAAAAAAAAAAAAAAAGATGCAAATTTACTGACTTGCTAAGATGGTCATACTGAATTAACTGAAAAAAGTTATAAAATTTGGAGTAATCCCACTTGCATAAAAAAGGGAGAGGTACTCATTTTTGTAGTCTTACGGTTTTTTAAAAGTGCTACCAGCCAGTGTTTGTGAGAGGCAGGCTTCATTCACATCCACTCTTGGGGTGGACTACAAATTGGCATAGCCTTTCTGGGCGGTAATTTGGCAATGTGTATGAAAAGTCTTAAAAATATGTCACACTTAGTCATTCCACTTGTAGTACCTTATTCTACAGAAGTAAGCCCGATGGACACAGAGATGTATATACAACGTATTCACGTTGTTTCTGACACGGAAAAGCAAACTGTCTCAATCTAATTGCAAAGAATTGATTAAACTATGGGACATCAATATGATGGAACACTACATGATACCTCATTAAGTGAAAAAAGCAGGAGTATGAAATAGCAAGTATACTACAATTCTATTTTTGTAATCCCTAAGTGTACAAATATATTTATAGAAAACAATAAAAAGACTGAGAATATATACACCAAAATGAACAGTGATTATGTCTGGGTATTAAATTTATAGGTAATTGTTCTCTTGTTACTCTGTATTTTCTGTAAAGAATATATGTAACTCTTAGAGAAAGTTTAAAAGCAACATAAAAGCTATCAGAAAAATGAGGCCTTAAAAAAAGTCCTATCACAACAGTATCATGCCAAAAGCTAAGCATATATTATATTAAAAATTCAGTATTTTCAATTTAAGAATTTACCTCCAAGCCATAAATCCTCACTAAGAGATTCTGCAAAAGCACGAGCACCCAGGTCACCAATGAGCTTGTTGCAGTTCAGAGCGATGCACCTCAAACCAGGCATACAGTCAAGATCAGGTCTCCTGTAACGAAGACTCTCAGCCCAGGTTTCTTCATGCCTTCTGATAGTCTGATACTTCAAAGATTTAATGGGACAAAATTAAGATGTTTCAATAAGGAAACAGGATGTGCCTACTGAGTATGGCTTATTATGTCAGAGATTTACACACACACATATCACGCATATATGCCAGAAGAATCAAGCTGAGAAATTAAACAGTTCTGCTTTACGAGTCCAGTGACCCACATTCTAGTCGGTCAGTGATTAGATTCCAGCCACTGGATGACCTGTTTTTGAACAGTTATGTAAAGTTGTATAACTCAATTACAGTCTAAGAATTATTTTCCTTATCATCTAAGTCAGGGAATTGATTCTAAATTCTATCATTGCTGAGGCTCTAAATTTCATCATTCTGTCCTCCAATGGTCTCCAAACACCTGACTGGGCAACCCATAAGAAAACTTTTTAATATGCATCTTATTTTTTAACAAATTATATACACAAAGTTCTATACATATAATTTAGGTACATTATAAACTACACAGATATTTTTTAAATGATACAAAGCTAAATAGGTTCTAATATTTTCTTTTCCTAACTCCTAAGGCATTACTGAATTTTATTTATTTTTAAAAAGTATTTATTTATTTATTTGTTTCTTTGTTTGGCTGTGCCGGGTCTTTAGTTGCAGCCTGCCAGATCTTTTACTTATTGCATGTGGGATCTAGTTCCTTGAGCAGGGATCGAACACAGGCCCCCTGCATTGGGAGCGCAGAGTGTTAACTGCTGGACCGCTAGGGAAGTCCCAGGCATTATTTTTAAAACTATATTTACAAAATGGATCTTACATGCTACCTAGCATGTGGACACAAACTTCAGAGGCCTGGACTATGCACAGCAGTTTGATGTGCCTTGGGAAGATAATGGTTTGACATTTAACCACAAGTCTTGTCTTAAAGACATTCAATTCTTTATATTCATAAAATCAATTTTGGTAACAGGGAACACTGACTTTAAATCAAAAAAGTCATGTTACATTCTTGAAAACATAAAAGACTCAAAGTGCCTTTGACACTCTAAAAGCAAAATCATTAGTGTCATTTTCCTATTAACAATGGCTTATAAAAGCTCCAAGCAGAAATAACAGCAATCACTTACACAGTGCTTAGTATGTGCCAAGCACTATTTATACAAATGAGTTCATTTAAACCTCACAATGAGGCATAGACGTTAAGTGATTTGTCCATGGTCACTAGCTATGAAAAGGGAGAAAGGGAATTTGAACCTAGGCCATTTGGCTTCGGCACCCAGGTTCTTGACTGTTCTCTACCCGAGGGGTCAATGGACTTGCCCTGTATAGGCGCAAAGAATTTTTCAATTTCTAAAATCTAAATTTAAACATTTCCAGCTTTGTGGGCTATACAGTTTCTGTTGCAACTACTCAACCCCACTGGCGTAGGCTGAAAGTAGCCATAGCTACCATGTAAACAATGGGTTCCACTATGTTCCAAAAAACTTTCTTTACAAAATCAGGCGACGGGCTGGATCTGGCCCACCAGCCATAGTTTACCTATCCCTGCTCTGCACCATCAAACTATTAAAAAGGCTTCATGTCAAATTATTAAATAACTTTAGGCCTAAATACAGTAATTATAACCACTGTAAAGTTGTTAAGGCATTAGTTTAAAAACTGTATTTACAAGTTGCCGATGTAGTGATGTTTATTAGTTTATAAACTACAGCAGCTAATAGACACTTGATTCATTAAAATCTTGAAGACTATAATGGCGTAGTTTCTTCACAGCATCACAATCAATGTTTTCAGTAACTAAAAATACATAGAAGTATTATTATGTATTATATATTAAATCTCCTATTTCTAAAATTAAGTGGACTATCTTTACTAAATGGTAGAATCCCAAACTGAAAACTGGTCTTATTCTTTCAACAAAATGAAAGATGCACTCACAGGTATCAAAAGACAAAAATTAACTGCCATCTGTGTCAATGTATTAATGTGCTTCAATCACATATGTTTTCATGAAAGTTTAAACATAAAATCACCTTTAAGATCTTGGCCATGTAATCTGCTCCCTGCCATGTCAGATTATACCCCGTGAAGTTTACTGTCTTAAGAGTGATAGAGTTCTTTACACCTTGCCAAATAACTAAAAGGAAAAAAAAAACAACCCACACACACAGTAAGATGAAGAGCCTATACATTTGTCAATCTTGACTTATTTGCTTTTCTTGAGTCAATTGGAGGTTTACAGCCACATTCTTAAAATCATTTACTACAATCTTCCCAAACAGGTAACTGATGAACTGATGCATTCTAAAGCTTGTCAGTAACAAAGTTATTCCAGTTTACAGCAACAGTTTAATTCTATTTAGTACTAAAACTGAATACACTGGATACTGCAAACTTTCTTCCCAACC
>NW_021701732.1:0-22722 GCF_005190385.1 Monodon monoceros
CAGTGTCCTTGTCCCCATGGTGAGCCACAACCACACAGCCACCCCCCGCCTCTGCAGGAGACCCTCCAACACTAGCAGGTAGGTCTGGGTCAGTCTCCTATGGGGTCACTGCTCCTTCCCTGGGTCCCAATGCACACACTACTCTGTGTGTGCCCTCCAAGAGTGGAGTCTCTGTTTCCCCCAGTCCTGTCGAAGTCCTGCAATCAATTCTCACTAGGCTTCAAAGTCTGATTCTCTAGGAATTCCTCCTCCCATTGCCGGACGCCCAGGTTGGGAAGCCTGACGTGGGGCTCAGAACCTTCACTCCAGTGGGTGGACTTCTGTGGTATAAGTGTTCTCCAGTTTGTGAGTCACCCACCAGCAGCTATGGAATTTGATTTTACTGTGATTGCGCCCCTCCTACCCTCTCATTGTGGCTTCTCCTTTGTCTTTGGATGTGGGGTATCTTTTTTGGTGAGTTCCAGTGTCTTCCTGTCAATGATTGTCCAGCAGCTAGTTGTGATTCTGGTGTTCTCACAAGAGGGAGTGAGAGCATGTCCTTCTACTCCACCATTTTGGTTCCTGTCGATCATTTCCTTTGCTCTGCAAAAGTTTTAAAGTTTGATTAGGTCCTATTTGTTTATTTTTGCTGTTATTTGTTTTGCCTTGAGAGGCTGATGTAAGAAAATATTGCTATGATTTATGTCAAAGTGTATTTCACCCATGTTCTCTTCTAGGAGTTCTATGCTGTCATGTCTTACATTTAGGTCTTTAAAGCATTTTGAGTTTACTTTTTGTATGGTGTGAGGGAGTGTTCTAATATCAGTTGATATACATGTAGCCATCCAACTTTCCCAACACCACTTGTTAAAGAGACCATCTTTTCTCCATTGTATATTCTTGACTCCTTTGCATAAATTAATTGGCCATGGGTGTGTGGGTTTAGTTGTAGGCTCTCTATTCTGTTCCATTGATCTATATGTCTGTTTTTGTGCCAATACCAGGCTGCTTTGTTAACTGTAGCTTTATAGTATAGTCTGAAGCCTGGAAGGGTTATACATCCGGCTTTTTTCTTTTTCCTCATGATTGCTTTGGCAGTTCTGGGTCTTTTGTGGTTCCATATAAATTTTAGGATTATTTGTTCTAGTTCTGTGAAAAATGTCACAGGTAATTTGATAGGGATCACATTAAATCTGTAGATTGCCTTGGGTAGTATGGCCATTTTAACAATATTAATTCTTCCAATCCAAGGGCATGGAATATCTTTCCATTTCTTTGAATCATCTTCAGTTTCCTTTATCAGTATCTTGTAGTTTTCAGCATATAGGTCTTTCAACTCCTTGGTTAAGTTTATACCCAGGTATTTTTTTACATGATTTTAAATGGGATTTTTTTAAACTTTCTGATATTTCATTGTTCATATAAAGAAATGCAACAAATTTCTGTATATTAATCTTCTATCCTGCTACCTTGCTGAATTCATTTATTAGTTCTGGTAGTCTTTGTGTGGAGACTTTGGGGTTCTCTGTATACAGTATCTTGTCATCTGCAAATAGTGACAGTTTTACCTCTTCCCTTCCAATTTGGATACATTTTATTTCTTTTTCTTGTCTGATTGCTGTGGCTAGAACTTCCAATAGTATGTTGAATAACAGTGGTGAGAGTGGGTATCTTTGCCTTGTTCCTGAATTTATTGGGAAGACTTTCATCTTTTCACCATTGAGTATTATGTTAGCTGTGGGTGTGTTGTAAATGGCCTTTATTATGTTGAGATATGTTCTCTCTATACCCACTTTGATGAGAGTTTTTGTCATGAATGGATGTTGAATTTGTCAAATGCTTTTTCTGCATCTATTGAGATGATCAGGGCTTTTGTGTTTTCTTTTGTTGATGTGGTGCATCACATTGATTGATCTGCATATGTTGAGCCATCCTTGCAACCCTGGAGTGGATCCAACTTGATCATGGTATATGATCCCTTTTATGTATTGTTGGACTCAGTTTGCCAATATTTTGTTGAGTATTTTCGCATCTATATTCATGAAAAACATTGGCCTGTAATTTTCATTTTTTGTAGTATCTTTGTCTGGTTTTGATACCAGGGTGATGGTGGCCTCATAGAATGAATTTGGGAGTGTTCCCTCCTTTTCAGTTTTTTGGAATAGTTTGAGAAGGATCGGTATAAGTTCTTTATATGTTTGGTAGTATTCCGCAGTGAAGCCATCCAATTCTGGACTTTTGTTTGCGGGGAATTTTAATCCTTGTTTTCCAGTTGTTTTTGTAGCTCTTCTTTGTTCATTTCTTTCTGTTTGTTTTTCGTTTTGTGGTTTGATGATTTTCTTTTGTAGTATGTTTGAGTTCCTTTCTTTTTGGTTTGTGTGAATCTGTTGTATGGGTTTTTTTTTGTTTTTTTTTTGCGGTACGTGGGCCTCTCACTGTTGTGGCCTCTCCCGTTGTGGAGCACAGGCTCCAGACGCGCAGGCTCAGCGGCCATGGCTCACGGGTCCAACTGCTCCACGGCATGTGGGATCTTCCCGGACCGAGGCACAAACCTGTGTCCTCTGCATCGGCAGGTGGACTCTCAATCACTGTGCCACCAGGGAAGCCCCTGTTGCATGTTTTTGATTTGTGGTTACCATGGGGTCAAGTATGTTGACCCATAACTAAATCTACTTGCTTTAAACTGATAGTCGTTCAAGTTCAAACACACTCTAAAAGATTTACATTTTTATACTCCCCTTACCCACATTTTGTGATTTTGATGTCCTATTTTACATCTTCATGCTTATCCTTTTGCTGTTTATTGTGTTGATAGTTAAAGTCACTTTTTAAAAAAGTTAATTTATTTTTGGCTGCATTGGGTCTTCGCTGCTGCATGATACCGTCTCTAGTTGTGGCGAGCGGGGACCACCCTTCGCTGCGGTGCACGGGCTCATCGCGGTGGCCTCTGTTGTTGTGGAGCACGGGCTCTAGGGACGTGGGCTTCAGTAGTTGTGGCACGCAGGCTCAGCAGTTGTGGCTCATGGACTCTAGAGCGCAGGCTCAGTAGTTGTGGTGCACAGGCTCAGCCGCTCCACGGCACGTGGGATCCTCCCAGAGCAGGGCTCAAACCCACGTCCTCTGCATTGGCAGGCGGATTCGCTTCCCTGCGCCACCAGGGAAGCCCTAAAGTCACTTTTACAATTTTTTAAGTTGTTTTTAAATCTATGTATTGGCTTATTTAAGTGATCTTCAATCTTTTTATATATTTGCCTTTCCTATTATGATTTTCCCTTTCCTGTAGATTTTTGTCTTTCCTCTATTAGAGAAGACCCTTCAATATTTCTTTTAGGGTAGGGTTAGTATTGCTGAGTTCTTTTAGTTTTTGTTTGTCTGAGAAATTCTTTCTCTCTCCTTCTATTCTAAATGATACTCTTGCTGGGTAGAGTATCCTAGATTGCAGGTTTTTCCCTTTCAGTACTTGGACTACATTCATGCTACGCGCTTCTGGCCTGCAAAGTTTGTGCAGGGAAATCAACTGAGCCTTATGTGGTGGGGGGTCCCTTTAACTGACTCTTTGTTTTTCTCTTGCTGCCTTTAGAATCTGCTCTTTAAATTTTGCTATTTTAATTATAATATGTTTTGGTCTGGGTCTCTTTGGGTTTATCTTATTTGGGAGCCTCTGTGCTTCCTGTACCTGGATGTCTGTTTCCTTCTTTAGGTTTGGGAAGTTTCCAGCCTTAATTTCTTCAAACGCATTTTTGATCCCCTTCTCTCTCTCTTCTCCTTCTGGAACCCCTATTATGTGTAGGTTGGCATGTTTTATATTATATAAGTCTTGTATGTCACTTTCATTTTTTTTTTTTCCATTTGTCTTTCTGTCTGCTCTTCTGATTGGGTGATTTCCATTATTCTGTCTTCCAAATCACTTATTCATTCTCCTGTGTCATTTAGTTGACTTGATTGCTTCAACATTGGTTTTCATATCGGCAATTGAATTGTCCGTTTTTTTAAATTTTATTTATTTTTTGGCTGTGTTGGGTCTTCATTGCTGCATGCGGGCTTTCTCTAGTTGTGGTGAGAAGGGGCTACTCTTCTTTGCGGTGCACAGGCTCCTCATTGCAGTGGCTTCTCTTGTTGCGGAGTATGGGCTCTAGGTGCGTGGGCTTCTGTAATTGTGGCACGCAGGCTCTACAGCGTAGGCTCAGTAGTTGTGGTGCACAGACTTAGTTGCTCTGTGGCATGTGGGATCTTCCCGGACCAGGGCTTGAACCTGTGTCCCCTGCATTGGCAGGCAGATTCTTAACCACTGCACCACCAAGGAAGTCCCTGAATTGTCTATTTTTGATTGGTTCATCTTTGTAGCTTCTAGTTCCTTGTTACAGTGATCTGTGTTTCTAATGATAATCTTTCTTAATTCAGTTAGCATTTTTATTACCTTTTTGAACTCAGTGTCTAGTAGACTGGTGAGCTCTGTTTCATTGTTCTTTCAGAGGATATCTCTTGCTCTTTTAATTGGGAGTAATTCTCTGCCTTTTCATTTGACTTAACGTTTAGGAGAAACAGTTATCTACTGTGGTCTTGAAGAGGCATTTTTTTGTGTGAGTGTCCATGTGTAGACCGTGTGTGTCCAGTGTTTTTGGTGCGAGGGCTGGTTCGGTATGGATGACAGCCACATCTTCCCTCAGGAAGTGCTGGCCATTATCCCCTTGATAGGGGTGTGTGGTTGGTGTTGGAGTATCTAAAGCCTGTGCAGGGTGTGAGGCAGGACTTCCCCTCTGCTCCACGGCTGTCACAGCTCTGTCAGGGGTGGGGTCTGCTCCTCAGTTGTTGAAGTAGAAACCCTGAGGGTTGGGTTCAGTCAGGCTCTGTTGCCTTTGGGCATGTGCCCTGCTGCAAATGAGGTAGTTGCTGGAGCAAGTGAGGCCCATGCAGTCACAGGGGACCTATGTGCTACTGTGTATGCATCCACAGTTCTGCTCAGCAGCAGCCCAAAGTCGTGTCCCTTTCTCAGTTGTGTTTGTATCAGATCTACTGCAAGGCTATGCTGTGGAGCAGGCTGAGGCTGGGGGTTGTGATGTGTGGCTGCAGGAATTGAGGTGGCTGCACTGACCCCCAGAGATCTGGGCTGCCTCTGTGGCAGATTTCTCTCAGGACATGTCTGCCAGATCCAGCACTAAGCTGTGGTGCGGAGTGGGCGGAGCTGAGGTGTTGACCCCTTTGGATTGGGAAGTGTGGTGAGGTGGCAGCAGCCAGTGCAAGGCTCTCTCTGCCCTGATTGTTAGTGTGCCAGCATGAGCATACTCCTTGTAAGTGGAGTCTGGGCTTCTCCAGCCCTTCTGTCTATCCCAGTGGATTTCCCAGCAGGCAAGTGGGCTTGTGTCCTCCATGCAAGACCCCCAGGACTGGGATACCCAGATTGTGGCTCTACTTGCTTACTCTCCAGGGCGAGGGTCCCAATCCAATGGCTTTTTTACCTGTCTTACCCAGTTACATGGAAATCTTTCTCGCAGGTTTGGTTATATAGGCGTTCTTCTGCCAGTTTCCAGTTGGTTTTCCACAAGAATTTTTCCACATGTAGATGTATTTTTGATGTGTTTGTGGGGGGGAGGTGAGCTCTATGTCCTCCTACTCTGCCATCTTGATCCTCCTCTCTGTCTCTGAGGAGGGAGGTGAAGGGACTGACAGCACAGAGCTGAGGTAACTTTTTTTAGTTGAAGTACTGTTGATGTACAATATTATATAACTTTTAGGTGTACATATAATGATTCACAATTTTTTTTCTGTGGTACACAGGCCTCTCACTGTTGTGGCCTCTTCCATTGCAGAGCACAGGCTCCAGACGTGCAGGCTCAGCGGCCATGGCTCACAGGCCCAGCCGCTTCGCGGCATGTGGGATTTTCCCGGACCGGGGCACGAACCCGTGTCCCCTGCATCGGCAGGCAGACTCTCAACCACTGTGCCACCGGGGAGGCCCAAAGATTCACAATTTTTAAAAGATATACTCCATTTATACTTATTATAACATATTGGCTATATTGCCTGTGCTGTACAGTATACTCTTTTTTTTTAACATCTTTATTGGGGTATAATTGCTTTACAATGGTGTGTTAGTTTTTGCTTTATAACAAAGTGAATCAGTTATACATATACATATGTTCCCATATCTCTTCCCTCTTGCGTCTCCCTCCCTCCCACCCTCCCTATCCCACCCCTCCAGGCAGTCACAAAGCACCAAGCCGATATCCCTGTGCTATGCGGCTGCTTCCCACTAGCTATCTACCTTACGTTTGTTAGTGTATATATGTCCATGCCACTCTCTCGCTTTGTCACAGCTCACCCTTCCCCCTCCCCATATCCTCACGTCCGTTCTCCAGTAGGTCCGTGTCTTTATTCCTGTCTTACCCCTAGGCTCTTCATGACGTTTTTTTTCTTAAATTCCATATATATGTGTTAGCATACGGTATTTGTCTTTCGCTTTCTGACTTACTTCACTTTGTATGACAGACTCTAGGTCTATCCACCTCATTATAAATAGCTCAATTTCGTTTCTTTTTATGGCTGAGTAATATTCCATTGTATACATGTGCCACATCTTCTTTATCCATTCATCCGATGATGGGCACTTAGGTTGTTTCCATCTCCGGGCTATTGTAAATAGAGCTGCAATGAACATTTTGGTACATGACTCTTTTTGAATTTTGGTTTTCTCAGGGTATATGCCCAGTAGTGGGCTTGCTGGGTCATATGGTAGTTCTATTTGTAGTTTTTTAAGGAACCTCCATACTGTTCTCCATAGTGGCTGTACCAATTCACATTCCCACCAGCAGTGCAGGAGTGTTCCCTTTTCTCCACACCCTCTCCAGCATTTATTGTTTCTAGATTTTTTGATGATGGCCATTCTGACTGGTGTGAGATGATATCTCATTGTAGTTTTGATTTGCATTTCTCTAATGATTAATGATGTTGAGCATTCTTTCATGTGTTAGTTGGGAGTCTGTATATCTTCTTTGGAGAAATATCTATTTAGGTCTTCTGCCCATTGTTGGATTGGGTTGTTTGTTTTTTTGTTATTGAGCTGCATGAGCTGCTTCTAAATTTTGGAAATTAATCCTTTGTCACTTCATTTGCAAATATTTTCTCCCATTCTGAGGGTTGTCTTTTGGTCTTGTTTATGGTTTCCTTTGCTGTGCAGAAGCTTTGAAGTTTCATTAGGTCCCATTTGTTTATTTTTGTTTTTATTTCCATTTCTCTAGGAGGTGGGTCAAAAAGGATCTTGCTGTGATTTATGTCATAGAGTGTTCTGCCTATGTTTTCCTCTAAGAGTTTGATAGTTTCTGGTCTTACATTTAGGTCTTTAATCCATTTTGAGCTTATTTTTGTGTATGGTGTTAGGGAGTGATCTAATCTCATACTTTTACATGTAGCTGTCCAGTTTTCCCAGCACCACTTATTGAAGAGGCTGTCCTTTCTCCACTGTACATTCCTGCCTCCTTTATCAAAGATAAGGTGACTATATGTGCATGGGTTTATCTCTGGGCTTTCTATCCTGTTCCATTGATCTATCTTTCTGTTTTTGTGCCAGTACCGTACTGTCTTGATTACTGTAGCTTTGTAGTATAGTCTGAAGTCAGGGAGCCTGATTCCTCCAGCTCCGTTTTTCGTTCTCAAGATTGCTTTGGCTATTCGGGGTGTTTTGTGTTTCCATACAAAGTGTGAAATTTTTTGTTCTAGTTCTGTGAAAAATGCCAGTGGTAGTTTGATAGGGATTGCATTGAATCTGTAGATTGCTTTGGGTAGTAGAGTCATTTTCACAATGTTGATTCTTCCAATCCAAGAACATGGTATATCTCTCCATCTCTTTGTATCATCTTTAATTTCTTTCATCAGTGTCTTATAATTTTCTGCATACAGGTCTTTTGTCTCCTTAGGTAGGTTTATCCCTAGATATTTTATTCTTTTTGTTGCAATGGTAAATGGGAGTGTTTTCTTGATTTCACTTTCAGATTTTTCATCATTAGTGTATAGGAATGCCAGAGATTTCTGTGCATTAGTTTTGTATCCTGCAACTTTACCAAATTCATTGATTAGCTCTAGTAGTTTTCTGGTAGCATCTTTAGGATTCTCTATGTATAGTGTCATGTCATCTGCAAACAGTGACAGCTTTACTTCTTTTCCAATTTGGATTCCTTTTATTTCCTTTTCTTCTCTGATTGCTGTGGCTAAAACTTCCAAAACTATGTTGAATAAGAGTGGTGAGAGTGGGCAACCTTGTCTTGTTCCTGATCTTAGTGGAAATGCTTTCAGTTTTTCACCATTGTGGATGATATTGGCTGTGGGTTTGTCATATATGGCCTTTATTATGTTGAGGTAAGGTCCCTCTATGCCTACTTTCTGGAGGGTTTTTATCATAAATGGGTGTTGAATTTTGTGAAAAGCTTTCTCTGCATCTATTGAGATGATCATATGGTTTTTCTCCTTCAATTTGTTAATATGGTTTATCACATTGATTGATTTGCATATATTGAAGAATCCTTGCATTCGTGGAATAAACCCTACTTGATCATGGTGTATGATCCTTTTAATGTGCTGTTGGATTCTGTTTGCTAGTATTTTGTTGAGGATTTTTGCATCTATGTTCATCAGTGATATTGGCCTGTAGTTTTCTTTCTTTGTGACATCTTTGTCTGGTTTTGGTATCAAGGTGATGGTGGCCTCGTAGAATGAATTTGGGTATGGTCCTCCCTCTGCTATGTTTTGGAAGAGTTTGAGAAGGATAGGTGTAAGCTCTTCTCTAAATGTTTGATAGAATTCGCCTGTGAAGGCATCTGGTCCCGGGCTTTTGTTTGTTGGAAGATTTTTAATCACAGTTTCAATTTCAGTGCTTGTGATTGGTCTGTTCATATTTTCTATTTCTTCCTGATTCAGTCTTGGCAGGTTGTGCATTTCTCATAATTTGTCCATTTCTTCCAGGTTGTCCATTTTATTGGCATAGAGTTGCTTGTAGTAATCTCTCATGATCTTTTGTATTTCTGCAGTGTCAGTTGTTACTCCTCCTTTTTCATTTCTAATTCTATTGCAGTATATTCTTATAACTTATTTATTTTTATATATAGTAGTTTGTACCTGTTAATCCCCTACACCTATCTTGCCCCTTCCCCTTCCCACTGGTAACCACTAGTTTGTTCTCTATATCTGTGAGTCTCTTTCTTTTATGTTATATTTAGTAGGTGGTTTTATTTTTTAGATTCCACATGTAAGTGATATCATACAATATTTTTCTTTCTTTGACTCATTTCATTAAGCATAATACCCTGCAAGTCCATCCATGTTGCTGCAAATGGCAAAATTCATTCTTTTTTTCATGGCTCAGTGGTGTTCCATTGTGTGTATATTTTCTTTATCCATTTTTCTGTTGATGGACATTTAGGTTGCTTCCATACCTTAGCAATTGTAAATAATGCTGCTATGAACATGGTGTGTATGTATCTTTTCGAATTAATGTTTTTGTGTTTTCAGCTAGATACCCGGTAGTGAAATTGCTGGATCATATGGTAGTTCTATTTTTAGTTTTTTGAGAAACTTCAGTGTTGTTTCCTACAGTGGCTGCACCAATTTACATTCCCACCAACAGTGTATTAGGGTTCCCTTTTCTCCACTTCCTCACCAACATTTGTTATTTGTGTTCTTTTTGATGATAGCCATTCTAACAGGAGTGAAGTGTGATACATCATTGTGGTTTTGATTTGCATTTCTCTGATAATTAATGATCTTGAGCATCTTTTCCTGTGTCTGTTGGCCATCTGCCTGTCTTCTTTGGAAAAATGTCTATTCAGGTCTTCTGCCCATTTTTCCATCTGGTTGTTTGTTTTTTGATGTTGGGCTGTCTAAGCTGTATAAATATTTTGGATATTAAGCCCTTCTCAGTTGCATGGTTTGCAAATATTTTGTCCCATTAAGTAGGCTGTCTTTTTTTTTTGTCGATGGTTTCCTTTGCTGTGCAAAAGCTTTTAAGTTTATTTAAGTCCCATTTGTTTGTTTTTTCTTTTTTATTGGCAACTAATCAAGATGGTTTTTTTTTTGTTTTTTTTTTTGTGGTACGTGGGCCTCTTACTGTTGTGGCCTCTCTCATTGCAGAGCACAGCCTCCGGATGTGCAAGCTCAGCAGCCATGGCTCACGGGCCTAGCTGCTCTGCGGCATGTGGGATCCTCCCGGACCGGGGCACGAACCCGTGTCCCCTGCATCGGCAGGCGGACTCTCAACCACTGTGCCACCAGGGAAGCCCTGTTTTTGCTTTTTTTCCCTTTGTTGTAGGGGACAGATCCAAAAAAATATTGCTACAGTTTATGTCGAAGAGTGTTCTGCCTATGTTTTCTTCTAGGAGTTTTATAGCCTCCTGCATTACATTTAGGTCTTTAATCCATTTTGAGTGTATTTTTGTATATGGTGTTAGACAATGTTCTAATTTCATTCTTTTACATGAAGCTGCCTGGTTTTCCCAGGACCATTTATTTTTATTTTTTCACTTTGCCCTGTTCTTTTTTGTTTCTTTTGAATTTTATTTTATTTTTTTTATACAGCAGGTTCTTATTAGTTATCTATTTTATACATATTAGTGTATATATGTCAATCCCCATCTCCCAATGCATCCCATCACCCCCTGGCTTTACCCCCTTGGTGTCCATATGTTTGTTCTCTACATCTGTTGTCTATTTCTGCCTTGCAAACTGGTTCATCTGTACCATTTTTCTAGATTCCACATATATGCATTAATATACGATATTTGTTTTTCTCTTTCTGACTTACTTCACTCTGTATAACAATCTCTAGCTCTATCCACGTCTCTACAAATGACCCAATTTCGTTCCTTTTCATGGCTGAGTAATATTCCATTGTATATATGTACCACATGTCTTTATCTATTTGTCTGTCGATGGGCATTTAGGTTGCTTCCATAACCTGGCTATTGTAAATAGTGCTGCAATGAATACTGGGGTGCATATGTCTTTTTGAATTATGGTTTTCTTAGGGTATATGCCCAGTAGTGGGATTGCTGGGTCATATGGTAATTCTATTTTTAGTTTTTTAAGGAACCTCCATACTGTTCTCCATAGTGGCTGTATCAATTTACATTCCCACCAACAGTGCAAGAGGGTTCCCTTTTCTCCATACCCACCCCCAGCATTTGTTGTTTGTAGATTTTCTTTTTTTTTTTAATGATGGCTAGCACTTTTTTTTTTTTTTTTTTTGGCTAGCACTTTTTAACAATCATGTATTTTTTAACTAAAAGAAAAAGAGAGAGACCACTCTGGCTGTTTTGTAGGAAATAGACTTGCAGGCGGGACTGGAATAGAATCAGAGAGACCAGTTAGGAGGCTACTGGAGTATTTCAGGCAGAGAAGATGGTGGTTTGGATGGTGACAGCAAGAAGAATTGGTCTGAGTCTGGCTATAATTTGAAGGTTCTTGCTGCTGATTGTATGTGGAGTATGAAAAAGAAAGAAATCAAGGATTGCTCCAGAATATATCGCCTGCTCAATTGAAAGGGTAGAGGGACCTCTAGAGGCAAATGTGGAGTTTAGTTTGGGGCATGTTTGAGACACCTTTTAGACACCCAACTGGAGCCGTCAAGTTGGCATTGAGTCGTCAGCATGTGGATGCACTTTGAAGTCATGAAGTTAAATGTGTTCACCAAGAGAGTGATGAGTCGAGATAGAGAAGAACTTTCTGGACTGAATCTTGAGGCAGCGCTAACTCTTGGAGGTCAGGGACATGAGGAGGAGCCAGAAGGAAATTCTGTACAAACTAGAAGCCCCTGGAAACCTTGGAAATCAGCAAAGAGTATCTTAGCACTTGCTGCTTAAAGGGTGGTCCTTGGGGCAGCTGTATCAGCATCACCTGGAAACTTGTTAGAAATACAGATCCCTGGGCTCCACTGCAGAGCTGTTGCATCAGAATCTTTGGAGGTGGCATCCAGCAGTCTGTTTTAGCAATCTCTTATGGTGATTTTTAAAAACTCTAAAGTTTGCACAGTGCAGTCCTGGAGGATCGTGAAGAGTTGAGTTTGAAAGGCATTGTTGTGGAGCACTTGTTACAGATCTGGCCTCTGCTTTCCTTTGCCCTTTATCCTCCATATAGGAGGTCAGCAGGTGACCCAGTCTTCCACACTTGCTTCAGAGAGAGCGATCCTAGTGCAGGGCAGGGCACACATGGTGTGAGACAGGTGCCTGGCAGAGCAGGCTGTGCAAAGATCCAGGACAGGTGGTTAGAGGAAAGGTGGACACCTGAGCTCCTGAAGTGCCACAGACCAGGGAGCATCTTAGAGTGGACATCCCAAGCAGGTGTATCTGTTTGTCTGAATTTGCCCTGGGGCTTGGATCTAAGGGAAAAACAAGTAAGGGAAGGCAGAAGCCTCCTGGTCAGTGTCTTTGCATTACCTACTCACTAGCTCCAGGCTGATTTTGAGAGTTCTGTTCGCCTGTGTACATCACAGACTGCTGATGGGGATTTGCTAAGTGCATCCGAGGGGCCATACCTGTCTAAGATAGTGAAGATAAAGGAAGAAGACTGGAGTCTCTCAGTGATTTAGAGATGTTAACAAGGCAGGCTGTGTGAAAGGTGCTAAGCCAGCATTTTAAACAGAGTGTGGCTGGGGCCCAGAGTGGTTCATCCGATCTGGTGCTGGCAGGAGAAGGCTTCGTTAGAAAAGGAGTTCTTGAACTCGAGTCCATGGTGTAATGCAGTAGGTCCATGAACTTGAGTGGGAAAAAAATGTATACTGGTCAAACTGAAAATTAGCATTTCCTTCTATTATGAATGTAGGCAGCAAACCATAATAGTATTAGCAGAACCTGTGACTCTGTTATCCATGTAAATCATAGATATTCTTTTTTTAATTACTAATTTATTTATGTTTGGCTGCGTTGGGTCTTTGTTGCTGCACGTGGGCTTTCTCTAGTTGTAGCGAGTGTGGGCTGCTCTTCGTTGTGGCGCACGGGCTTCTCATTGCGATGGCTTCTCTTGTTGCAGAGCACGGGCTCTAGGCACGAGGGCTTCAGTAGTTGTGGCACATGGGCTCAGTAGTTGTGACTCACGGACTTTAGAGCGCAGGCTTAGTTGTGGCGCATGGGCTTAGTTGCTCCGCAGTGTCGTTTGTAGATTTTCTGATGATGCCCATTCTAACTGGTGTGAGGTGATACCTCATTGTAGTTTTGATTTGCATTTCTCTAATAATTAGTGATGTTGAGCAGCTTTTCATGTACCTCTTGGCCATCTCTCTGTCTTCTTTGGAGGAATGTCTATTTAGGTCTTCTGCCCATTTTTTGATTGGGTTGTTTATTTTTTAAAATATTGAGCTGCATGAGCTATTTATATATTTTGGAGATTAACCCTTTGTCTATTGATTTGTTTGCAAATATTTTCTCCCATTCTGAGGGTTGTCTTTTCATCTTGTTTATAGTTTCCTTTGCTGTGTAAAAGCTTTTAAGTTTCATTAGGCCGCATTTGTTCCAGGACCATTTATTGAAGAGACTTTTTTTCCATTGTATATTCTCATCTCCTTTTGCATAGATTAATTGACCACAGGTGTGTTGGTTTATTTCTGGGCTTTCTGTTCTGTTCCATTGATCTATGTGTCTGTTTTTATGCCAGTACCTTATTGTTTTTATTACTGTATCTTTGTAGTATAGTTTGAAGCCACGGAGCATGATTCCTCCAGCTCTGTTGTTTCTCAAGATTGTTTTGGCTTTTTGTGGTCTTTTGTGTTTCCATACAAATTTTAAAAGTGTTTGTTTTAGTTCTGTGAAAAATGTCCTTGGTATTTTGATGGGGTTTGCATTGAATTTGTAGATCACCTGGGTAGTATGGTCATTTTAACAATATTAATTCTTCCAATCCATGAATGTGGTTTATCTTTCTATCTGTCTGTGTCATCTTCAACTTCTTTCATCAGCGTTAGTTTTCTAAGTACAGGTCTTTTACCTCCTTAGGTAGGTTTATTCCTATTTTACTCTTTTTGATGTGACAGTAAATGGATTGTTTCCTTAATTTCTCTTTCTAATAGTTCATTCTTAGTGTTTAGAAATGCAACAGATTTCTGTATATTAATTTTGTACCCTGCAACTTTAGTGAATTAATTGATGAGCCCTGTTAGTTTTCTGGTGGTGTCTTTAGGATTTTCTATGTATAGAATCATGTTTTATCCAAACAATGACAGTTTTACTTCTTCCTTTTCAATTTGGATTGCTTTTCTTTTCTTGTCTGATTGTTGTGGCTAGGACTTCCAATACCATGTTGAATAAAAGTGGCAAGAGTGGGCATGCTTGTCTTGTTCCTGATCTTAGAGGAAATGCTTTCAGCTTTTTACTGTTGAGCATGATGTTAGTAGTGGGCTTGTCATATATGGCCTTTATTATGTTGAATTATGTTTCCCTCTATGCCCACTTTCTGGAGAGTTTTTTTATCATAAATGGTATTGAGGGGTTTTTTTGGTTTGTTTTTGCGGTACGCGGGCCTCTCACTGCTGTGGCCTCTCCCATTGCGGAGCACAGGCTCCGGATGCTCAGGCTCAGCGGCCATGGTTCACGGGCCCAGCCGCTCCACGGCATGTGGGATCCTCCCCGACCAGGGCACGAACCCGTGTCCCCTGCATCAGCAGGCGGACTCTCAACCACTGCGCCACCAGGGAAGCCCGGATATTGAGTTTTTATCAAAAGCTTTTTCTGAATCTATTGAGATGATCATATGGTTTTTATTCTTCAGTTTGTTAATGTGGTGTATCACATTGATCGTGAATATTGAAAAATTTTTGCATCCCTGGGATAAATCCCACTTGATTATATTATGTGATTATTTTAATGTATCATTGGATTTGGTTTGCTAATATTTTGTTGAAGGTTTTTGCATTTATATTCATCAGTGATATTGGCCTGCGATTTTCTTTTTTTGTGGTATCTTTGTCTGGTTTTGGTATCCGGGTGATGCTGGCCTCATAGAATGAGTTTGGGAGTATTCCTTCCTCTGCAGTTTTTTGGAATAGTTTCAGAAGGATAGGTGTTAACTCTTGTAGAAATGTTTGGTAGAATTCTCCTGTGAAGCCACATGGTCCTGGAATTTTTGGTGTTGTTGGGAGTTTTTAAAGTTTCTGATTCAGTTTCATTATGGGTAATTGATCTGTTCATAATTTCTATTTATTCCTGGTTCAGTCTTGGGAAGTTGTATATTTCTAGGAATTTGTCCATTTCTTCTAGGTTGTTCATTTTATTAGCATATACTTGTTTGTAGTAGTCTCTTATGATCCTTTGCATTTCTGTGGTGTTGTCTGTAACTTCTCTTTTTTCATTTCTGATATTATTGATTTGGGCCCTCCCTCTTTTTTCTTGATGAGTCTGGCTAAATGTTTATCAATTTTATCCTTTCAAAGAACTAGCTCTTAGTTTCATTGATTTTTTTAAAATCTCGATTTCATTTATTTCTGCTCTGATTTACAATTTCTTTCCTTCTACTGACTTGGGGTTTTGTTTGTTGTTCTTTTTCTAGTTCCTTTATGTGTAAGGTCAGGTTGTTTGAGATTTTTCTTGTTTCCTGAGGTAAGCTTGTATTGCTATAAACTTCCCTCTTAGAACTGCTTTTGCTGCATCCCATATATTTTTGGATCATTGTGTTTCATTTTCACTTGTCTCTAGGTATTTTTTATTTCCTCTTTGATTTATTCAGTGCTTGTTTAGTAGCATATTGTTTAGCCTCCACCTGTTTGTGTTTTTTTGCAGGTTTTTTTCCTTGTAGTTGATTTCTAGTTTCATAGCATTGTGGTTGGAAAAGATGCTTGATATGATTTCAATTTTCTTAAATTTACCAAGGATTGTTTTCTGGCCTAGCATGTGATCTATCCTGGAGAATGTTCCATGAGCACTTGAATGTGTATTCTACTGCTTTTTATGGGATGTTCTATATGTATCTATTAAGTTCATTAGGTCTAATGTGTCATTTAAGGCCAGTGTTTCCTTATTGATTCTCTGGATGTTCTGTCCATTGATGTAAGTGTGGTAAGGTCCCCCATTGTTACTATCAATTTCTGCCTTTATGTCCATTAATATTTGCTTTATGTATTTAGGTGCTCCTATGTTGGGTGCATATATATTTACAATTGGTATATCTTTTTCTTGGATTGATCCCTTGTTCATTATGTCATGTCCTCCTTTATCTCCTGTAACAGTCTTTATTTTAAAGTCTATTTTTTCTGATATGACTATTGCTACGTTGGCTTTCTTTTGATTTCCATTTGCATGGAATGGAAATTTTTTCATCCCCTTTTTCCATCCTCTCACTTTCAGTTTGTATGTGTCTCTACATCTCAAGTGAGTCTCTTGTAGCCAGCATATATGTGGGTCTTGTTTTTTTATTCATTCAGCTACTCTGTCTTTTGATTGGAGCATTTAGTCCATTTACATTTAAAGTAATTACAGATATGTATGTTCTTATTGCCATTTTGTTAATTGTTTTGGGTTTTTTTTTTTTTTTTTTTTTGTGGTACGCGGGCCTCTCATTGTTGTGACCTCTGCTGTTGTGGAGCACAGGCTCCTGACGCGCAGGCTCAGCGGCCATGGCTCACGGGCCCAGCCGCTCTGCAGCACGTGGGATCTTCCCGGACCGGGGCACGAACCCGTGTCCTCTGCATCGGCAGGCGGTCTCTCAACCACTGCACCACGAGGGAAGCCCTTGGGTTATTTTTATAGGTCTTTTTTGTTCCTTTCTTCTTTTGTTCTCTTGTGATTTGATGACTATCTTTAGTGTTATGTTTGGATTCCTTTTTCTTTTTGAGTGTGTCTATTACAGATCTTGTGTATGATTACCATGAGGTTTTTTTTTTTTTAATATTTATTTATTTAGTTTGGCTGCACCACGTCTTAGTTGCGGCATGTGGGATCTTCATTGCAGCATGCATGTGGGATCTAATTCCCTGACCAGGGATCAAACCTGGGCTCCCTGCATTGGGAGCATGGAGTCTTAGCCACTGGACCACCAGGGAACCCCATGAGGTTTTTATGTATCAATTGATATATATATGTGATTGTTTTAAGTTGCTGATCTCTTAATTTCCAATGCCTTTTAACAACCCTGCATTTGTACTCTCCTCCCCTCATGTTTACTGTTTTTGATATTATGTTTTACATCTAATTGTTTTGTGTATCTCTTTACTGCTTACTGTGGATGTAGATTTTACTACTTTTGTGTTTTAACCTTCCTACTAGCTTTGTGTGTGTGTGATTTCCTGCCTTTACTGTTTGCCTTTACCAATGAGATTTTTCCTTTCATGATTTTCGGGTTTCCTGTTATGGCCTTTTCTTTTGCTTAGAGAAGTTCCTTTAACATTTCTTGTTTGGTGGTGCTGAACTTTTTTTGCTTTTGCTTGTCTGTAAGGCTTTTGATCTCTCCATCAAATCTGAATGAGAGCCTTGCTGGGTATTCTTGGTTGCTGCAGGTTTTTCCCTTTCATCAGTTTAAGTATATTGTGCCATTCCCTACTGGCCTACAGAGTTTCTGCTGAAAAGTCAGCTGATAGGTTTATGGGACTTTATTTGTATTTCATTTGTTGTTTTTCCCTTGCTGCTTTTAATATTCTCTCCATCTCTAATTTCTGCCATTTAGATTACAACGTGTCTTTGTGTGTTTCTCTTTGGGTTAATCCTGTGGAGACTCTGTACTTCCTGGATTGGATGTTTGTTTCCTGTCCCATTTTAGGCCAGTTTTCAGCTATTATGTCTTCAAGTTTGTTCTCGGCTCCCTTTTCTCTGTTTCCTCCTTCTTGGACCTCTATATTAGTGCACTTGATGTTGTCCCAGAGTTCTGATAAATTGTCCTCATTTCTTTTCTTTATTTTTTCTGTTCGGCTTCAGTGATTTCCACTTCTCCATCTTCCAGCTCGCTGATCCATTCTTCTGTCCCATTTAGTCTACTGTTGGTTTCTTCTAGTATATTTTCCATTTCAGTTAGTGTATTCTTCATCTCTGTTTGGTTCTCTGTTTACATCTCTGTTTACATTTTCCAACTCTTTGTTTAAAACTTCCAACTTCTCTCACTGTTTATCCACTCTTCTCCCATGTTCTTTGATCATTTTTACGATCACTACCCTGAACTCTTTCTTGAGTAGACTGCATATCTCCACTTTGCTTAGTTTTTCTTCCGGGGTTTTATCTTATTCCTTCGTTTGGAAAATACTCCTCTGTTGCCTCACTTTGCCGAGTTTTTTTTTTTTTTTTTTTTAATGTATCTGGCAGATTGGTTACATTTCCCCACCCTGGAGAAGCAGCCTTCTGTAGGAGATGTCCTATGCATCCCAGCAACGCATCCCCCTCTTGTTACCCAAGCTGTATGTCCTCTAGGGGTTCACCCTATGAGGGGTGCATGGGTCCCTCTGTTGTGGCAGGCTGTGTGGGTAGTTTGGTAGGCTTGATTGGCCCCGGGTTCAGTTGATTGCCAGGCCTTGCCTTGTGTGGGGGGTGCTAACCTCTGGTTGGTGGGACCAGGTCACGTGGTGACTGACTGTGGAACCCAGGAGGCCCGGGACTAGTGCTAGGCACTGGTGGGCAGAGTCAAGGTCCAGGAGACTCTGGGGCTGTTGCCCACCCACTGGTGGGGGAACCCAGGTCCTGGGGCTAGTGCCAGCCTACTGGTAGGCAGAGCCAGATCCTGGAATCTAGTCCCAGTGACCAGGGGTCCCTGAGCTGGTGTTAGGTCGCTGGTGGGTGAGGCCCATTCCTGACATGGTTGAGTGCAGAGTCCAGAGCATCCTGAAGTTTGTGATGGCCTGCTAGTGGGTGGGGCCAGGCCCAGCTGGTCCTAGTGCAGGATCTGGCCTGCTGGTGGAGTGTCCGGGTCCATCGGCTGTAGAGCTGTGGTTTTCTTGCTGTTGGTGTCTGCTCCCTGGTGGGTGAGACTGGTCTGGAGGCTAGAGCAGACTCCTTGGAATGTGGGACTGTGGCCCAGGCACTGGTGCCTGCCCATGAGTGGGTGGAGCTGGGCCCTATGGTGGGAAAGGCCATGTCCAGAGGTGGCTGGGGGCTCAGGGGGTCTCAAGGCAGCCTATCTGATGGTGGGTGGAGCTGTGTCCCCACCCAGTTAGTTGCTTGCCCTAAGGTATCCCAGCAGTGGTGCCTATAGGCTGTTGGGCCAGGACCAGGCTGGGTGCTGGGGCTAATAAGCCGGAGGGAGGATTCCACAATGACTTGCCAGCACCAGTGTCCACATGGTAGAATGAGCTCCCAAGAATGGCTGCTGCCAGTGACTATATCCCTAGGGTGAGCTGCAGTTGCCTCCTGCCTCTCCAGGAGATTCTCTAAGAGCAGCAGGTAGGTCTGACCCAGGCTCCTATATAACCACTGCTCCTGCCCTGGGTCCTGGAGCATGTGAGATTTTCTGTGAGCCCTTTGAGAGTGAAGTCTCTGTTTCCGCCAGCCCTCTGGTACTCCTGAAAGTAAGCCCCTCTTGCCTTTTAAAGCCAAATGCTCTGGGTGCTCATCTTGCTAGTGCAGGACCCTTGGGCTGGGGAGCCTGACTTGGGGCTTGGAACCCTCTTTTGGAAGAACCTCTGCAATTGCAATTCTCCCATATGTCGGTCCCCCCCTGGGGATATGGGACTTGGCTGTATTGTGACTCCACTCCTCCTGCCCATCTTGTTGTGGTTCCTTCTTTATATTACCTTTAGTTGTAGAAGACCTTTTTGGTAGGTTCTGGTCTTTCCAAAGTGTCAACTTTGGAAGCTGATTAGAACAAGTCAACTGTAAAAAGACATTTACGAGATAATCACAAATAAGAACACTGACTGGATGTTAGTATGAAGGAATTATTGGTGAATTTTTTAGTGTGATAATGGCATTATTTTATCTCTTGAAGGTGCATACAGAAATGTACAGATGAAGTAAGGTACCAGAAATTGCCTTAAAATAATTCATTCATAGGAGTATGTGTGGAAAAAGTGAGGGTTGGATAAGAGATGATACAACACAGTCCATGAGCTGATAATTTTTGAAACTGGGTAATGTGGATGTAGTTCATTATACTATTTTCTCTACTTTATGTGTGTTTAAAATCTTCCACTGAGGGGGAAAAAAAGCAGGTATGAAAAGTACCTTGCACATAGCAGCAGCTCAATAAAGGATTGTTTCTGTAATCTAACAATGAGCAAACTGCACTTTAGAGAGCTTAAGTAACTTAACCTAAAGACACACAGGCTTGGCAAACATCAGTCTGATTCTCAGAGAGTCCTATGTGTAGGTAGCCCAGTTGGCAGCTGTGATAATCACAAAAGCCACTCACTCAAATTGAATTTTTATTCCAAAGACTGTAATGGGTATAAAGACAACAGCCCAAACTGAAAACAATCTGCTTAACTGGAAATTAGAAGTAGTTCATTTGCAGGAGAGCAAAGAGTGGGTGACAGCCTTGGCACTCTGATAAGTTATAACCAAGAAAGCATAAAAATAACCAATGTCCTTCTGATACACAATGTGGATGTGCAGCATTTACAGCAAATAACAGGAAGAAAGGAAAGGAAAAAATCCACAGAATCCCCAAATTCAGAAATTAACATTCACTTAACAACACAGTGGTGAAGACTTTTGGTAGCAAAATTTTCACAATTCTTAAAATGGGAATCTTCAAAAGTACTTTGTTAAGTTCAAAAGCTAAAAAAACTGAAGAGGGAATAGTTACACTGGCTTAGAAGAGCTGCCGCCTGTCACGAAGATGACAATCAGTCCTAGTTCCAAACACAGTGATAACCGGTGAACCTGACGAACCGAAGAGAGAGGCCGACTGGTGGGCACTGATGTCACTGATTGTACGGACACACTGGATCACTCATCACTAAGAGCCAACTCTAACAGCTACTGCTCCTCCTGACTGATGCCAAGGTTGCCTTTCTGCACCTCGAGCTCCTCAGCACTGACCATCGATGGGTCAATGGCCGCATATTTGGTTCCGTGGAATTGCAGCAAATGTATCTGCAGAAATGCAGAATAATTATTTTAAACATCACTGTTGTGTATTAATGGTTTCTAGTTCTAAAATTACAGAGTGCTGGGGGAATGGGCAAGATAAGGTCAGGGGGTTAAAAGGTACAAAACTACCATGTATAAAATAAGCTACAAGAATATATTGTACAGCACAGGGAATATAGCCAATATTTTATAGTAACTTTAAATGTAGTATAATCTATAAAATTGTTGAATCACTATATAGAACACCTGAAACTAATATTATAAATCAACTATACCTCAATAAAAATATATACACTAAAACATTAGAGTAATACATACTAATTAGAAAAATTAGAAAACAGAAAAGTCAAAAAAATTTTAAAAACCACAATTTGGGGACTTCCCTGGCAGTGCAGTGGTTGAGAATCCGCCTGCCAATGCAGGGGACATGGGTTCAAGCCCTGGTCTGAGAAGATCCCACATGCTGTGGAGCAACTAAGCCCGTGCGCCACAACTGCTGTGCCTGTGCTCTATAGCCCGCAAGCTACAACTACTGAGCCCGTGCGCCACAAATACTGAAGCCTGCATGCCTAGAGCCTGTGCTCTGCAACAAGAGAAGCCACTGCAATGAGAAGCCCGCGCACTACGATGAAGAGTAGCCCCTGCTTGCTGCAACCAGAGAAAGCCCGCGTGCAGCAACGAAGACTCAATGCAGGCAAAAAACAAAGAAACACAAAAACAAACCAAAACCACAATTTGGGATCTTTGTTCCTCACTTAATATGTAACCAGTCTTTCTAGGTAACTACAAATTGTTATTAACACCTTAAATTGCCACATGCTACTTCACCAGTAGGTGTTTACCCTTCCCCTCTGCTGCTACGAATCAGGTCCTTCCCATCTTCTGCTGTTCTAACACCGTAATGACTATCTCTGGGAATCAAGTTTTTTTGTATTTATGATCCTCTCCTCAGGATCTGTTGCCACATGTGGACAACAGGATCAAAGAACGTCACTGGTTTTTTAAGGCTCTTGATACTACTTGCCAAATTGCAAAGCAACCATTTCTCACCACTATTCTAATATCCATTTAGGCAGGTATTAGAAGAAGTAGTGTTTGTTTGTGTGCGTGTGTTTTAATGCATTAAAATTAGACCAAGAAGTCACTTCGTGGGATTCAGATTGACTCCATTTAAGTCTGGTGTCCTGCTCTGGCTGAATTCATTGCGTCCAGGAGCCAAGGTCCCATTGTACCAAACGGCTGCTTCAGTGTTTGAGTTCAGGCCTGTGGTTCTTAGAAAAGGGATAGTGGGCATAGAGTCCCTCAGGTGGCTCTAATATGCTTGAATTCTCCTGTAAGTTACTAATGTGGACCAATTTATCAAGTCAATGCTTCATTCCTACAGAGAATTCTGTAGTTCTCTTACTCGACGACCAGAAAATAAAAAAAACTTTATGTTTCAAACCAGATTCCGTGTTCAAAGTGCTCTGGGATCCAACCTAGGACCTACCTGTACATAGAGATTCACCTCTGCACTTCTGCACAGGTAAGGGAAATTGCCTCCTGTTTTCAGGTGAGCCCTCCGGGCATTAGGATACAGCTTGTACATTTCTTCTTTAGCTTCAGTGGAAAGTGCACTCTGGTCAAACACCTTTAACAGAACATGAGGCCCAAACTGTGATTTCAGTGTGTTCTTGGCATGTTCAGCAGAGGGCCGCCCCCCCCGCCCGAACCTTACGCTCACCCCTACCCTCATCCTAACCCGTACCCTAACCCTAACCCGTTGTCA
>NW_021701733.1:0-2564 GCF_005190385.1 Monodon monoceros
GTTTTAAGATTCTTACTTGTCAGGTATATTCCCAGGCGTTGAATATGCGGTGTTGAGTCCATTTCGTTGAGCAAGGTGTAGGTCTTGCCTATTATATATTTGGCTTATGGAACGGTATCTGTGCTAATTTCTATCTCTGGTTTTATGCAGCACCCCAACTCACCTTTCCCCATAAGCAAGCATAAGTTGGTTTTCTAAATTTGAGACCCTGTTCTGTTTTGTAATTCAGTTCATGTGTAGCCAAGTTTACATTCCATGTATTAGTGATATCTTATGATGTTTCTTTTTCTGTGTGACTTATTTCTCGTAGAATCGTCGTACCTGAATCCACTCATTATGCCACTACGGGCCTGATGATGTAGATTTCATTGCTGAGTGATATTCCATTGTACGTGCGTACCACAACTTCTTTATCCATTTTTTGTTTCTCGGATATTTAACTTGTACCGTAGACGAGGTTCTTGTAAACAGAGCCGTCCCAAACTTTGGGGTGGCTGTGTGTTTTTGATTTTAATTTCCCTAAGCTATAGGACTATACGTGGAAGTGCCATAGGCTGTGTTGCTTTGTTTCCTACGTGTTTCAGGAAACACCATACATTTCTCCAGAGTGGCTGTTGGCAATTTACGTCCTACCCATCAACATAACAAGGCTCCCAGTTCTCCATGGCCTGTCCTGCCTTTCTGGATTTTTCACTTTTTTCAGATGGCTCTTTTGACCGGGGGGCACTGAGACTTCATTGTAGTGCAGATTTCCTTTATACGCTTGCTTGGTTAGCCAAAAAGGGCGTATGCGTTTTTTCCTGAATATATTCAGGAAAAAACGCATACGCTTATTTTGGACAAGTGCGTCATTGTCGACATTCTGCCTCTTTTCCTATGCTTGAAGTGCAATTCCAGTCTACCCCCTGAAATCCATTTCCTTAAATTCTGCCCCGCTTTCAAGTCCTCTTCGAAGACTTACTTCAATATATTTTTGGACGAAAGCTGTCATTCATAACTCTTCAGGTTTTTGAATTACAGTGCCCCTGAGCTCCTTTCTTCAACTTGCTTTCTTGTTAGCTGGCCGCAAAACCGCAATATTGCTTCAGGTCCTAATCTGTTTTGGGCAGGGCACGCTGAGCCTCTAGTTAATTCCACTTCCTGGTGGGAAATGAGCGTTCCATTTGCCCGTGCAGACACCTACAGCTAGTCTCACATTGGTTCTCCCTATTCCTGTTCATGTTGCACAGAAATTGCAAACTGTGCCAAACAGGAGTTTAAAGGCACTGACTCTCCAAGTGGGGAGAGTGTTAGTAAAGCGTCTGGAAAGGTGAACCCGAGTACCAGGGGACGAAAACTGAGATGCATTTGAAAACGTTTCCCAATCACACGGTGGACCATACTCTGGGTTTCCCATGCATGTTTTAGCTGAAGGGAGAATCCCTTAAACCTGGAGAGTTGGCACCCATGGAATGGGTCCCATGCAGTATGAGTTCAAAGGGTCTGCGTTTGCTCATCGAACCTCACCAATGCTATTAGCCCGAAGTGTCCAACCTTATGTCTCACTCAGCTCTGGGTGTAGATGTGGTAAATCCAGATTGCATCACCAGCACTGAATCAATTATTTAAGAATTGCTCTCTATTTCACTGTCATTGTGTTTTGTTTTTGTAATGTATTTTGATAATGGGATTTATCAGATTTTCACTGCTGCGTTCATGCCACTGTACAAATGACAGATTCTCCTACGGAGACATATAAATCCATGGGTTTGAAGATTCTTACTAGTCAGGTGTATTCCTACGCGTTGAATATGGGGTGTTTAGTCCATTTCGTTGAGCAAGGTGTAGGTCTTGACTATTACTTATTTGGCTTATGCAACGGTATCTGTGCTAATTTCTATCTCTGGTTCTATGTAGCACCCCAACTCATCTTTCCCCTTAAGCAAGTATAAGTTACTTTTCTAAATTTGAGAGCCTGTTCTGTTTTGTAATTCAGTTTATGTGTAGCGAAGTTTACATTCCGTGTATTAGTGATATTTTATGATGTTTCATTTTCTGTGTGACTTATTTCACTTAGAATCATCGTACCTGAATCCACTCATTATGCCACGTCCGGCCTGATGACATAGATTTCATTGGTGAGTGATATTCCTTTGTACGTACGTACCACAACTTCTTTATCCATTTTTCGCTTTCTGGGATATTTAACTTGTACCATAGACGAGGTTCTTGTAAACAGAGGCTTGTGAAACTTTTGGTTGGCTGTGTGTTTCTTATTTTAATTTCCCTAAGCTATAGGACCATAAGTGGAAGTGCCGTAGGCTCCGTTGTTTTGTTTTTTAGGTGTTTCAGGAAACACCATATACTTCTCCAGAGTGGCTGTTTGCTATTTACATCTCGCCCATCAGTATAACAAGGCTCCATGTTCTGCATGGTCAGTGTTGCCTTTCTGGATTTTACACTTTTTTCAGATGGCCCATTTGACCAGGGGGCAGTGAGACTTCATTGTAGTGCAGATTTCTTTAACATGCTTGCTTGGTTGGCCAAAAAGGGCGTATGCGTTTTTTCCTGAATATATTCAGGAA
>NW_021701734.1:0-2395 GCF_005190385.1 Monodon monoceros
GGTTAGGGTTAGGGAACGGGTACGGTTTAGGGTACAGGTTAGGGTACAACAACGCTCTAGGGTTAGTGTACATGTTAGGGTACCGGTTAGTGTTAGTGTACGTGTTAGGATTAAGGTACGGGTTAGGGAAAGGCTTCAGGTAAGCTTTTGGGTTATGGTTATGGTTAGAGTTGGGGTTAGGGAATGCGTATGATTTAGGGTACAGGTTAGGGTACGACAATGATTTAGGGTAAGCGTACGTGTTAGGGTACAGGTTAGTATTAGACTACGGGTTAGGATTAAGGTACGGGTTAGGGTAAGGCTTCGGGTAAGGGTTACGGTTACGGTTAAGGTTAGGGTTAGGGAATGGGTATGGTTTAGGATAAAGGTTAGGTTACGACAATGCTCTATGGTTAGCGTACATGTTAGGGTATGGGTTAGTGTTAGTGTACGGGTTAGGATTAAGGTATAGATTAGGGTAAGGCTTCAGGTAAGGGTTAGAGTTAGGGTTAGTGTTAGGGAATGGGTATGGTTTAGCGTACAGGTTAGGGTATGACAATACTCTACGGTTAGCGTATGTGGTAGGGTATGGGTTAGTGTTATTGTACGGGTTAGGATTAAGGTACGGGTTAGGGTAAGGCTTCGGGTAAGGTTAACGGTGACGGTTAGTTTTAGGGCTAGGGTTAAGGTATGGGTATGGTTTAGAGTACAGGTTAGGGTACGACAACGATTTAGGGTGAGTGTACGTGTTAAGGTATGGGTTAGTGTTAGTGTACGGGTTAGGATTAAGGTATAGATTAGGGTAAGGCTTTGGGTAAGGGTTAGAGTTAGGGTTAGGGTGTGGGTCACGGTTAGGGAACGGGTAGGGTTTAGGGTACAGGTTAGGGTATGACAACGATTTAGGGTGAATGAACGTGTTAGGGTATGTGTTAGTGTATGGGTTAGGATTTAGGTACAGGTTAGGGTAAGGCTTCGGGTAAGGGTTATGGTTACGGTTATGGGTTAGGATTTAGGTACAGGGTTAGGGTAAGGCTTTGAGTAAGGGTTATGGTTAGGGTTAGGGTTAGGGAACGGGTACGATTTGGGGTACAGGTTAGTGTACGACAACACTCTAGGTTTTGCGTACTTGTTAGGGTATGGGTTAGTCTTAGTGTACAGGTTAGGATTAATATATGGGTTAGGGTAAGGCTCGGGTAAGGGTTAGGGTTACGGTTAGGTAACGGGTATGGAATAGGTTACAGGTTACTGTACGACAACGCTCTAGGGTTAGTGTACGTGTTAGGGCACAGGTTAGTGATAGTGTACGGGTTAGGATTAAGGTATAGATTAGGGTAAGGCTTCAGGTAAGGGTTAGAGTTAGGGTTAGGGTTAGGGAACGGGTATGGTTTAGCGTACAGGTTAGGGTATGACAATGCTCTACAGTTAGCGTATGTGGTAGGGTACGGGTTAGTGTTAGTGTAAGGGTTAGGATTATGGTACGGGTTAGGGTAAGGCTTCGGGTAAGAGTTACGGTTACAGTTACGGGTAAAGTTAGGGTTAGAGAACGGGTACGGTTAAGGGTACAGGGTAGCTTATGAAAACGCTATAGGGTTAACGTATGTGTTACGGTACAGGTTAGTGTTAGTGTATGGGTTAGGATTAAGGTACGGGTTAGGGTAAGGCTTCAGGTAAGGGTTAGGGTTAGGGTTAGGGTTAGGGTTAAGGAACAGGTACGGTTTAGGGTACAGCTTAGGGTACGACAACAATTTAGGGTTAGCGTACGTGTTAGGGAAAAGGTTAGTGTTAGAGTATGGGTTAGGAATAAGGTATGGGTTAGGGTAAGGCTTCGGGTAAGGGTGATGGTTATGGTTAGCGTTAGGGTTAGTGTTTGGGAACGGGGACACTTTAGGGTACAGGTTAGGGTACGACAACGATTTAGGGTGAGCATACGTGTTAGGGAACGGGTTAGTGTTATTGTACGGGTTAGGATTAAGTTACGGGTTAGGGTAAAGGTTAGCATACGACAACGATTTAGGGTGAGTGTACGTGTTAGGGTATGGGTTACTGTTAGGGTACGGGTTAGGGTAAGGCTTCGGGTTAGGGTTACGGTTATGGTTAGGGTTAGGGATAGGGATGGGGAATGGGTACAGTTTAGGGTAAAGGTGAGGTTACGACAACGCGCTAGGGTTAGCATACATGTTAGGGTATGGTTAGTGTTAGTGTAGGGGTTAGGATTAAGGTACGGGTTAGGGTTAGGGAACGGGTATGGTTTAGGGTACAGGTCAGGTTACGTCAACGCTCTAGGTTTAGCGTAGTTGTTAGGGTATGGGTTAGTGTTAGTGTACGGGTTAGGGTTAGGGTTAGGGTTAGGGTTAGGGTTAGGTTTAGGGAACGGGTATGGTTTAGGGTACAGGTTACTTATGACAACACTCTAGGG
>NW_021701735.1:0-3519 GCF_005190385.1 Monodon monoceros
GGCTACACATGAACTGAATTACAAAACAGAACAGGGTCTCAAATTTAGAAAAACAACTTATCCTTGCTTATGGGGAAAGGTGAGTTTGTGTGCTGCATAAAACCAGAGGTTGAAATTAGCACAGATACCTTTCCATAAGCCAAACATAAAATAGACAAGACCTACTCCTTGCTCAACGAAATGGACCCAACACCCCATATACAACGTATGGAAATATACCTGACAAGTAAGAATCTTAAAACCCATGGATTTATATGTCTCCATAAGGAAATCAAGCGTGTGTACAGCGGCCTAAACAAAGCAGTGAGAATCCGATAAATCCCATTATCAAACTAAATTTCAAAAACAAAACACAATGACAGTGAAATAGAGAGCAATTCTTAAATAATTCATTCTGGGCTTGTGATGCAACTTGGATTTACCACATCTACATCCAGAGCTGGGTGAGACATAAGGCTGGACACTTCGGGCTGAAAGCATTGGTGACGTTCGGTGAGCAAACGCAGACCCTTTGAAGTCATACTGCATGGTACCCATTCCATGGGTCCCAACTCTCCAGGTTGAAGGGATTCTTCCTTCAGCTAAAACATGCATGGGAAACCCAGAGTATCGTCCACCATGTGATTGGGAAACGTTTTCAAATGCATCTCAGTTTTCGTCCCCTGGTACTCGGGTTCACCATTCCAGACGCTTTACTAACACTCTCCCCACTTGGAGAGTCAGTGCCTTTAACCTTTTTGGCACAGTTTGCAATTTCTGCGCAAGATGAACAGGAATAGGGAGAACCAATGAGAGACTAGCTGTAGGTGTCTGCACGGACAAATGGAACGCTCATTTCCCACAAGGAACAGTAATTAACCAAAGGCTCAGCGTGACCTCCCGGAAACACAGTAGGTCCTGAAGCCATCCTGCGGTTTTGCGGACAGCTCACAAGAAAGCGAGTTGAAGAAAGGAGCTCAGGGGCACTGTAATTCACAAACCTGCAGAGTTATGAATGACACCTATCGTTCAAAAATGTATTGTAGTAAGTCTTCGAAGAGGACTTGAAAGCAGGGCAGATTTTCAAGAAAACGATTTCAGGGGGTAGACTGGAATTGCACTTAAAGCATAGGAAAAGAGGCAGAATGTCGACAATGATGCACTTGGCCAAAAAGGGCGTATGCGTTTTTCCTGGAAAAAACGCATACGCCCTTTTTGGCCAACCAAGCAAGCGTGTAAGGGAAATCTGCACTACAATGAAGTCTCACGGCACCCCGGTCAAAAGGGCCATCTGAAAAAAGTGTAAAATCCAGAAAGGCAGGACAGGTCATGGAGAACAGGGAGCCTTGTTATGCTGATGGGCGGGATGTAAATTGCCAACAGCCACTCTGGAGAAATGTATGGTGTTTCCTGAAACACGTAGGAAACAAAGCAACACAGCCTATGGCACTTCCACTTATGGTCCTATAGCTTAGGGAAATTAAAATCAAAAACACACAGCCACTCCAAAGTTTGGGACGGCTCTGTTTACAAGAACCTCGTCTACGGTACAAGTTAAATATCCGAGAAAGCAAAAAATGGATAAAGAAGTTGTGGTACGTACGTACAATGGAATATCACTCAGCAATGAAATCTACCTCATCAGGCCCGTAGCGGCATAATGAGTGCATTCAGGTACGATGATTCTACGAGAAATAACTCACACAGAAAAAGGAACATCATAAGATATCACTAATACACGGAATGTAACCTTGGTTACACATGCAGTGAATTACAAAACAGAACAGGGTCTCAAATTTAGAAAACCAACTTATGCTTGCTTATGGGGAAAGGTGAGTTGGGGTGCTGCATAAAACCAGAGATTGAAATTAGCACAGATACCGTTCCATAAGCCAAATATATAATAGACAAGACCTACACCTTGCTCAACGAAATGGACTCAAAACCACATATTCAACGCCTGGGAATATACAAGTAAGAATCTTAAAACCCATGGATTTATATGTCTCCATAAGGAAATCAAGCGTGTGTAGAGTGGCCTAAACTCAGCAGTGACAATCCGATAAATCCCATTATCAAAATAAATTTCAAAAACAAAACACAATGACAGTGAAATAGAGAGCAATTCTTAAATAATTCATTCAGCACTTGTGATGCAACCTGGATTTACCACATCTACACCCAAAGCTGGGTGAGACATAAGGCTGGACACTTCGGGCTGATAGCATTGGTCAGGTTCGGTGAGCAAACGCAGACCCTTTGAAGTCATACTTCATGGTACCCTTCCATGGTTCCCATCTCTCCAGGTTGTAGGGATTCTTCCTTCAGCTAAAACATGCATGGGAAACCCAGAGTATGGTCCACCGTGTGATTGGGAAACGTTTTCAAATGCATCTCAGTTTTCGACCCCTGGTACTCGGGTTCACCATTCCAGACGCTTTACTAACACTCTCCCCACTTGGAGAGTCAGTGCCTTTAACCTCGTGTTTGGCACAGTTTGCAATTTCTGCGCAAGATGAACAGGAATAGGGAGAACCAATGAGAGACTAGCTGTAGGTGTCTGCACCGGCAAATGGAATGCTCATTTCCCACCAGGAAGAGGAATTAACCAAAGGCTCACCGTGCCCTGCCGGAAAGAGATTAGGACCTAAATCCATCCTGCGGTTTTGCGGCCAGCTCACAAGAAAGCGAGTTGAAGAAAGGAGCTCAGGGGCATTGTAATTCACAAACATGCAGAGTTATGAAGGACAGCTATCGTCCAAAAATGTATTGAAGTAAGTCTTCGAACAGGACTTGAAAGCGGGGCAGAATTTCAGGAAAACGATTTAAGGGGGTAGACTGGAACTGCACTTAAAGCATAGAAAAAGAGGCAGAATGTCGACAATGATGCACTTGGCCAAAAAGGGCGTATGCGTTTTTCCTGAATATATTCAGGCAAAAACGCATACGCACTTTTTGGCCAACCAAGCAAGCGTGTAAAGGAAATCTGCACTACAATGAAGTCTCACTGCCCCCCGGTCAAAAGGGCCGTCTGAAAAAAGTGTAAAATCCAGAAAGGCAGGACAGGTCATGGAGAACAGGGAGCCTTGTTATGCTGATGGGCGGGATGTAAATTTCCAACAGCCACTCTGGAGAAGTGTACGGTGTTTCCTGAAACACGTAGGAAACAAAGCAACACAGCCTATGGCACTTCCACTTATGGTCCTATAGCTTAGTGAAATTAAAATCCAAAACACACAGCCACCCCAAAATTTGGGACGGCTCTGTTTACAAGAACCTCGTCTACGGTACAAGTTAAATATCCGAGAAAGCAAAAAATGGATAAAGAACTTGTGGTACACACGTACAATGGAATACCACTCAGCAATGAAAGCTACGTCATCAGGCCCGTAGCGGCATAATGAGTGGATTCAGGTACGATGATTCTACGAGAAATAAGTCACACAGAAAAAGAAACATCATAAGATATCACTAATACACGGAATGTAAACTTGGCTACACATGAACTGAATTACAAAACAGAACAGGGTCTCAAATTTA
>NW_021701736.1:0-2093 GCF_005190385.1 Monodon monoceros
GGAGGGGAAACTGAGTGGGCAGAGGGAGATTGGATTCCTATTATCTAAGGGCTCTGGGTTACGGGGGCAGGGCTGGAGGGAACCGGAACACTATGCCCAGTCTGCAGAGGAAGCTGGGAGAGTGGACTGAAATCGCTGACCCACATCACCGGAGCAGTGGGTCCTCAGCTCAGAAAAGCAAACTTGTGTCTGTCCCCTGGACTTACTCTTTACAAGCCCCGTGCCCCTTCCTTGCAGGGAGGTGGGCAGAGGTAGGAGACCTCCCTGCTTTCGTCCTCCTCTTCCTGGACCCCCACCCCCACCCCAGGCCAGTCTCAGGAGGTGGTTTCTTTCCCCCTTTCTCCCACACAGAGGCTGGCTCGCCTCTCAGTGGGATGGTGAATAAGCCCTTGGGTGACGCTAATTGCCATCAGGCATTAGGGGCCTGATGAGAATCATCTTCCTTGACGACTCCAGCACCTTCCATCCCCAGGGCCGCCAACAGCCCGGCCAGCCCTCCCCACACTGCACCTCCGAGCTCCAGACAGACGTGGGCTATGGGGAGGGACGAGAGCCGCTCTCCGCAGGACCCCGTGCCAAGCTGAGGCGGCAACAGCCAGCAGCCGGGGAGGAGGGAGGCTTCCGGGAAGGCTCCAAGCCCATTTTCCAAAAAGAAACTGTCACTTTTCTAGATGAAAAGGAAACTCACAGTGTCGAGAGTTCTAGCACTGAGACAGGCAGATGAGGGACAGAGACGAAGCGCCCCAGCTGGCCTTGCTCTGACCTACCTCTTCCCACACTCTGTCTGGTTGAGTGAAGAGATATGGGGGGCGGGGGGGGGTGACCATGAAGATCCACACACACACACCGGCATACGAGCTATGTCCATAGGATTGAAGACCCTCTTCCTCCGGAGTAGAGTGGGATTGAGAGCCGGTCCTTGGGGGTTGGGGCGTGATACCCAATGATGCTATAAAATCATTTCTATTGATCCAATGTCTGGCTGACAGTTGACGGTTGACTCGTCTGGTCTGATCTGGGTTGCGCTCGAATGGAATGGGCCTGACGGTGGGAAAGAACGCCACCCCCCAACCCCTCCCCCTCGGCAGGTGCCTGGGTGAGTGTGCAAGAGGACGGTTCCCCACCCCCATCCCCATGTCCCTTTAAAGGCTGGCAAAACAACTTGTAGGAAGGCATGTCCCCTCCTCTTCGTGTCCCTCCACCCCCAGCAGCGGACAGATTTTCCAGGAGCTGCGTGCGTCCCGGACCCATCCCCAAACGGAGCTGAGCCGGCGAGCTCCGGCGCGGCCCGAGAGGGGCTGGGCGCGACAGCGCGGCTGATTCCCACCCAGGGTTCCGAAGAGCCACACGCAGACTCTGGGGGTGGGGATAGGGTACCCTCTATGCGCGCCTCTGTCCGAGGGGCTGTAAAACACCTCTGGCCACCAGCGAGGAGAGAGCATCCTTTGAAAAGGGACAACAGTGGCTGCGGTGGCGTCTTCCGGGGTGGGGGGGGGGGGAATGTGGCCGCCGCAGCCGGCCGGCCCCACTGGGGCCCCAGCGCTAGCCTGCTCTGGGGAGGAAAAATAAAACATGAAGCAGGGGTTAGCGGAATCGTGAGGTCGGCCCTTGCCCAAGTCTCATTAAGGAGACGCGTACGCTCCCAGGCTGGGGATGCGGAATGGACACGTGGACAGGGGAGGGGAAGCTGGGGCGCGAGGCAAGAGTTGGGGGGCGTCTCCGTGGTGCGCGAATCGTGGGCCGCGCGCTCCGGGGCCACGTGACCACGGGGAATCGGGGAGGGGAGGGAAGGGAGCGAGCGCGCCAGGCTCCGCGCTCGCTACTGCCGGGGTGGGCGCTGAATCCCGGACGAGGAAGGAGGGCGGGCGAGCGCGAGTGTGTGTGTTTCTCTCATTTACTGCGGAGCAGCCGGCGTGATAGCCGAGGAGGCAGCGGCGGCGGCGGCTTCGTGCAACTGTGGCTCCCCACACCTCCTCTTCCTTTTTGCTCCTTGATTCTTCTTCTCCCATCACACTCGTCCATGGGGAGCCGGCCGCACTGCTGGCACCTCCTCTCCACTCGGCCCCGTAGGCACCAGCTTCCGCCTCCCTGGC